>NC_056741.1:1949889485-1950059485 GCF_019279795.1 Protopterus annectens
TGGCATACTGGTAAATCACTTTGGCTGTGGTATGCAGGGTCCTGGTTATTTTGTTGCTGGGCAGAACAAGGGCCATTGGATACATCCTAATTAAGGCACTTTTAAGCAGTTGTAAGTGGGTTTACGTGGGTTTGCATGGAGGTAAGCACTGCTAACATTTGGTTACATTTTTTTATACTCATTTAGCTTCTAAATTGCTTAACCTGTGGATGTATTGCTTACCCATGCACAAACAGGGTTAAACCCGCTTACTGCTGCTTAAAAATGCTTACTTCCACTTACCCCCACACTAATTTCTTTAAAAGAAATGAAAAAGAGTTGATAGGAAAGTGCTGATAAAGGGGCACAAAGAGGGAAAGACAGTAGGGAAAATAGCTAGGGTTGTGCAGGGAGGGTGTAGGGAAGGTCCATAGCTGCCCATTTCTTCTACAGCAACAGCTGTGCATATACACTGAATTTTGAGATAGATTTGGACACTCATACCCCTGAGGGAGAGGTGAGGGCACCAATAATATGTTGTTAAACCAATTAGTCCAGATTACATGTGTCCAGTGGACATGTGCGCAAAATGGACAGCTATGTATGGGGTGAGTTTTTTTTTTTTTTTTGGGAACAGATTGCCCCTTTTTTTTCAGGTGAGAGTGGGATGTTGGGGAGGTAGGTTGGGTAGGTTAACAGACAAGACAAACAAGACGCATACAGGGGCAGCATACACATGTGGGGGGGGGGTAAACACCGTGATGGGGATGGGTTTTTGGAAATTGGAAGCCCATGAGCCCTGAGTCCCCTAGTGGAAACAGTGGGACTGAGGTACGCATCCATGGGCAGTCACCACTGCATCTTCACAGCCCCGAAGGTGGCTGTGCTGGGGGCTGAGTAGGAGGGCCAGGCCAACCCTCTAGTTGTGACACATGGCCCTCAAGCTGGCATAGCAGATCTCCGACCTCCCTGCGGAGCTCGCTATGCACCATGACCAGGACCTGGCGACGGGTGACAGGTTCCTGTCTGCGCCCGCTCCCAGGGGGGTGAGCCCCATTCCCCAAGGCAGTTCCACCTGAAGGTGGTGCAGGACCAACGGACGTGGAGGTCCCGGGTTGGGCCTCAGACATGCTGGTGCCCAATGCCATGGCCAGCTGAGATGGGAGAGATAGGTCCATCGGGACCAGCCTTCCCAAACATGCTATGGTGTTTAAATTCTATCAATATATGTGGATTAGTAATAGTCAACACATTCTAGGATTAGGTATAACAGCATGCATAAATATTCGTATTAACCCAAACACCAGATATGGACCAGTTGCATAGCAAACAGAACACATACATATATGGGACCACAGTGGTCATTACAACAGCATGCAGGTACACTGATGGCAGCATGCTACCAATGTGGGAGTATTTCAACATAGCACATGCATAGAAACAAATTTAAATAATTATCAAACAATAGAACATATGTCCCAACAGTAGAGTTAAGTCAGCACATACCAGTTGAGTTGTATATTTAGTTTATTGTTGTAGATATGGTGGGGGGGGTGTCAATTAACAACTAGTATATTCCTGTAGTTCGCATTACTTTCCTAGTCAGTGCTGTGATCTGTACCTTACAGATATTAGTACACTACCCTATTGCCTTAGTTTAGACAGTGGTATGGCTGTAAACAGCTATATACATGAACTGGTTTTACCTGCAGTATACACCTTTTACTTGGTATATTTGTAGAGGTATTGTTTGTTAACACTACCTAACTGTTTCTACACATACTCCCAGATTCCAGGTTGATGTTATGCACATACCTGTCCATCTCTTTTTGCTCACACTCTGGGCATGTCTTCATCACATGCAGGTGAACCGGGACATATTTCGACTAGTGCCCTCTTAAACCTTTAGTGACTTGTACAATGACAGGTTTGTTTTATTTGACATTTTCCAAATATATACAGGTCTGACAGTCAGTTATATGACATGAAATGCTACCTACATGTCAGAAATTAGCACACTTATATGGCAGAGGGCAGGGTAACAGCCAGCAGATATGGGCTGAATAACTGGACATTCTGGACATTTATGTACACTTGTGGCATATGATTCTGCATACAGCTTAATACCATTCCCAGGATTCGAAGCATGGCTGTGTCTGCTAAAAGTAAAACACTGTCCATCACAGTTGAGTGTGCTATATAGGTATTGCTGTGTATCTCTTGTCTGATTTCTGCCTACAATTCTCCTGTGGTTTTACATTCTGACTTTGTAATGACAACACTTATACAGGATTTCCTAGACAGTTGTATTATGTAGTACAGTGTTAGTGACACTGATGAGTAATACCTTATTATTCTGAGCAACTGCAACACTAACAATGCCATACAATACCAGAGTAAACAGTACCAGTACAGGATATCAATCTTTTATTTATAGGCACAGTGTTCGTACCTGACAGACCTGTGGGAGCAATGTTTGTTAGTACTAGCTGCATGTTGCCACACAAATTACCAGTTTCCACATTAGCATTATGCACATACGTCTCACTCTGTTACTGTACACACTCTGGTCACAGTTTGACAACATGGGGGTGGAGATGGGAAATAATTGTCTACTTACTCTCATAACATTTTGGGGGGTTGCTAGAGTGACAGGTTTGTTGTTATAGATGTCTGACAATCAGTTGTATGTCTTGTTTGCTGCCTAAACATCTGGGATCATCCCACTGATTTGCCAGGGGGACAGGGTGACAGGCAGCAGGTATGGGGTAATTTAATGGACATTCTGGACATTTCTGTACACTTGTGTGGTATGATTCTGCATACAGCCTACTACCACTCACAGGATTCGAACCATGGCTGTGTGTGCAAAAAATACAACAGTTCACATCACAGTTGAGTCTACTATTTGGATTTTGTCTGTCTTTTTAGTGTTTTCTGTCTAAGTCTCTCTCAGTTGTACTATTTGACCTCTTAGGATTACAACAATCATATACAGACATTCCTGCACAATTTATTTATGTAGCACAGTGTGGGTAACAGTGCTATTAAGTGATTGCAACTCTACTTTACCATATGATACCAGAGAGAACACATGCGGTCCAGCAGTTAGACTTTAATTGTCAGGCTATTATGCTTTTATTTACATACAACCTATATGAGACTCTTCCTGCCCTATTCTCTGGTGTATGCAGTACATGCCTTAAACAATACAGGTGGTTTTATACAGGCAATTAACTTACTACTACTTTTAGATTTATTTACTATGACAGTACATGCAAGAGTATTACTAACCTGCCTCAATTCGCAACTGCTGCAGTCTACAGCCATGGGCTTCCTGGTTTGCAGCCTGCTCACTTGCCGCTGTGAAAGACATAAGAGGAATATTTAGCCATACCTATCCATAATATACATGAGCTGGCAATTATTAAACCGGTAGTGGACTAATACACACGGCTGGGACATCCCCTGTCCTCCTAGCTTCTTGGATCCACTGATCCAAGAGATCCCACTTTCTCTGCTTCAGATTGGCATAGTGATGCCTGACCTGCTCAGCAGTTCGGGGTATGCCAGTGGCACTGTTGAGGTCATGGGCGAGATGGTCCCAGGCTTCCCCTTTGTATTGAGAACCCTGGTACTGGCCCTGCAGCAGTCTCTGGTCATGGTCTTTCACAAGGAGTCCTGCCATGACTCCGGACTATGCCCCAGCGCTGCGCCCGAAAGCGCACACCCTCTCCCATTCCAGACATAGTGCCTACAAGGGGAAGCTACAACCAGTTATTAGATGTATTCCCACCTGTTGGGTTTAAATAAGGCCAGTTTCCCACACTTTACCATGACTGGACAGATTTGAAAATGCTAAGCTATGAGCAAACCTGCTTACCTAAGGTTGACATAGCTTAAAGGGGTATACCAATGGGCAGACTGAGTTAACTGGCCTACACATTGCTTACACTCATTAAGCTGGGCTGTGCAATGCTTAGCATTGCTTAATATTTAATTTGCATTATATTTGCATTGTGGCATTGATTTATTATTCATTACATGTTATATATGTGTTTGGTATCCATGATTCATATGTACTTGCACTGTATGGGGTCCTTGTGTTTATTAGGGGATTTCAACTCTTTATTACAATGACACCTCACATGTGGGCTTAATGCAGTACTCCAGTTCACATATTTATGTCCTGTAGTAGGTTATACAATATAAAACTGTAAATAGATTCCTTTCACATGTTCAGTTTGTATTTCCTATAGTGAGGATCTGTTTGGCGATACCTCAATTTTATGTATTGCTGTGATGGCTTAGTGGTTAATTACTGTGACTATAGTGTACAGGGTCCTGCATTACAGACCTGCAAGGCTGTTTATTTTGTTTCTGGCCAGAACAGCGCTGATGCATACAGATTGATTAAGGCACTTTGAAACAATTGTAAGCAGGTTTGCGTAAAAGTAAGCAATGCTAACCTCCGGTTAAATATGCTTACAGAGTGTTAGCTTCAATATTGCTTAACCTGTGTGCACATTGCTTACCCCTGTGCAAATGGGCTTAAACCTGCTTAATACTGCTGAAATATGCTTACTCTTGCTTACTACTGCATACTCGCACTTACTACCACACTAATTTAGGCAGTAATGTCTAATGGTTCTTGGGAAGGTGGTGGATTTGGAAATTGTGTGGATTTATCATTAATTACACATTTTACCTTCCATTTGTATCTCTGATTCCTGTGTACATATACTGTATGGGGCACTTGTGATTATCTGTGGACTTTACAACATTATGACAATGACACCTCACATCTGCATTTACTGCAGTACTCCATAGGTTCATAGGTAGGTACTAGGCTATCTGCCCGAGGGCATTTATAAGCCTAGCCAGAGTGTGTCAGCTTTCACCACCCCATTGATTAATTAACTGAGCCTCTGTCAAGAAGAGCCAATGAAGTGATCCCAGGGGTGTATTTTCTGTTACCCATCCACTCGTCAAGGTTTCTCTTGAAAAGTGTTAGTGAGGGGCTCTGCCTAATGTAGTTAGGAATTTTGTTCCAAAGCATGGGGAGTCTCTGTGACAGGAATCTATCCCTCCAGCATGTTCTATTTATTGTTGTGGTGAGGTTTAGCTCACTAGAGTGAGTGGCTCGCAGTGACTTGGATTTCTTTAGGTGGAGCATGTCCATCAATTCTGAGTTGGACATAGCTTTGTAAGTCAGGCAGTGATCACCTCTGAGTAAGCAATATGCCACTAAGTACAGCTGGAGTTTTCCCAGTCGGGCTGCATAGGACATATGTTTGAGGCCAGTAATCCTCTTGGTGAGGTACTTTTGTGGTCTTTCCAGCTGTTGGAAGTGTCTTGTGAGGTACATCCCAAATGGGGCATTGTATTCTATGATGGGTCTGATGAGTGACGAGTAGAGAGGCACTATAACCTCTTTATTTCTAGATGCGAACCCTTTAGTAATTAGATGGGCTACATAGAAGGATTTCCTAACTACTTTGGCAATATGATTGTCAAAGGAGAGATTACTGTCTACCTGGGTCCCAGGATCTCTTATTACCTCTTCTGTGTTAAGGGGGCTGCCACCTATGTAGTAATTCATGGCTGTTTTGTTTTTCCCAAATGGGATGACTATACATTTTTTGGCATTTAGCTTGAGATTATGACTTTGACACCAGGTCTCCATCTCAGTAAGGCCATTTTGGAGAATGTCCATGTCAGCTGGAGAGTCAATTATGACTCCCAGTTTGCAGTCATTGGTGAACTTGGTTAGCCATAGTCCTCCTGTGTTTGCCTGTACTTCTGAGAAGTATATGCCGAACAGTAGGGGTCCCAGGAGCGAGCCTTGTGGGACACCACTTGTGACTGGTATAGAGTCGGACCTAGAGCCCGCTATTCTTACCGTGTGAGTTCTGTCTGTAAGCTAGTTGGCAACCCATCTTGTGATGTAGGGGTTTATGTTCAGGCTGGTGAGTTTTTCTATAATTCCTGAGTGAGGAATGATGTCAAAAGCTTTGGTGAGGTTAAGGTAGGCTGTGTGAACTACCTTCCCCTCATCTATGGCCTTGGTGACTGTCTCGAAGAAGTCAGCCAGATTTAGTAGGCATGATCTGCCCTTAACAAAGCCGAACTGGGTCAGGTCAAGTGTTTGGAGGTTCCTAATGTCTTTGTTAATGAGTTCCATGATGATGCGCTCCATAGCCTTGCAAACCAGGCTAGTCAGGCTTATGGGGCGATAGTTACCAGGGTCAGTTGTGGCCCCTCCTTTGTGGAGCAGAATAACCATTGCTGTGTGCTATTCTATGAGCATGTAGCCTGTGGAGAGGCTGAGGTTGAACAGTGTGTTTAAGTGGGGGGATAATTCATTCTGTAGTTCGTGCAAGATGCAGCCTGGGACACCATCTGGCCCCATTGATGCTGTGCTTTTGGCTTTTGAAAGGGCTGTTTTCACCTGTGCATCTGTGATTTCCAGGACACTACACTTTTCCGGTATTGTTGTGGGCCCTTTAGGGGGTGAGAGGGGGATGAAGTTTGCACTGAATCTATCTGCCAGGATGTTGGCAATATCAGTGGGTTCAGTATATTTTGTGCTATTTTGCACTAGCTCAGAGCATATCTGCGAGTTGCCACTTAGATTCTTGACATAACTAAAGAAGGCTTTGTGGCTATCTTTCGAATCCTTGGCTATTTTTCTTTCGCAGTTAGCCTTGGAGGATTTTATGAGGGACCTTAGTTTCTTACTGATACTGATCAGGGATGTCTTACCTTCTTGGGATTTGCTTTTTTTCTGAACTAGTTTCCTCCTTCTATTGTATAGCCTGTTTATGGCAGGGGTCCACCAGACTGGTTTCCTTCTCTTAGGGGAGTGAGTCTTGGTTTTGCTAGGGATCCATGCATCCTTGTAGGTGCTCATAGAGTGCATTTGTAAAGGTACCTGCATCTTGGACACTGTTATCCTTTAGTGTGGGGGCTGTGAAACTTACCATCTCTGTCTTAAGTAAGGTGAAGTTTGCTATAGAAAAGTTTTTCACTGTGGTTTCCTTGGTTGGAGGTGGTGGTGTGGTGCGGACATCCAGAGTGATTAGTTTATGGTCTGATCTAACCAGTGACGGGTTGACCTCCGGTGTGGAACACCTGTCACCCATGTTGGTGATGACCAGGTCCAATATGTTTTCACGTCTCTACTGCTTCATTTGCATATATCTTGCTTTTTATCCTTTTGTGCCATTTAAGCTGCATTAACCATAGCTAAGCGATGGGCAAAGACATGCATCTACAGTTAAATTTAATCTGTTTTATAAAAAAAAACATTCTTTATAGTTAATGTTTTAACTATTGCTCTTGTAAACTTGGGGGATGCTGCTGGGGGTATGCAAACACCTATGAGCGGTCTCGCTCATTCTTATTCATACACTGCTGTTCTTCATTGCAGGGGCATGTATATTCTGAGAGATCTGCTATCAAACATGCCCTGTGCACTCGTGCATGCTCCGTGTCCATTTAGGAGCTCAGGCAGTGTGCCTTCATTAATATGTATGGCACACTGCTGTTCTGCTCCTAAATGGCCACTTCTATGCAGGACTAAGCTAGTCTTGCATGGAAGGATAGTGAATCCGGGGGAATGTTTTAATATTAGAGGACACTGAAGTCTGAGGGGCAGTCTGTTCTTGGAAACCTGACTAGAAAGACTCTCACCCATATCATCTTGCCTTGCGGTAGTAAATAATTTAACTTGGGAATAGCAATTCTTTTAGTCTACCAGGAATAGATAGTGAGATTAGCTAAATGCTGTTTTTCTGTATCTGTCTGAAACTTTCCATTGGTGTTATTTTTAATATCTCCTGTTTCTTAAACTCTGGAGTTTACCTTAAATAGATATTTAGTATTTTCATGTACTTTATTATGTATTATTAAATATATTTAGACTTTTCATTGTGGCTGGTCCTTTTTAGAAAATCCAAAAATCAGCACACAGAGCTGGGACCAGAACTGATACGTCAGCAAACATATTTGATACAACGGTTAGCGCTTTCATCTGGTATAACTCACCAGACTTCATCAGACAGTTAAAAGTTACAACCCTTCTTAAAATACTCTTCCCAATTAATACAACTACCAATAAAGTAGCTAAATCAGTTAAGTACTTCACTACATCACAGATAAGACTTTTAAAGCGATACTTTCCATTTTTACTTTGTTGCATTTCATCATCTAACCTTAAACATAAGAAAAGACACATTTTATCAATTACTAAAGTATTACTACTATAAATATAACAAAAATATAAAAATATATAAATACATACATAAATATATGAACATATGAATATATATATATAAATACATATATGAGATTAGTATTTACACCTATCTTTAAAATGTAAACTTTATATATAATTCAATAACTTTTATTTCTAAAATTCAATAACTTTAAACTTGGACAATAATGTACATAGTCATACAATCAAAATAACACCTGTACAACAACCTTGTTACTTGATACCTTGTGCCTAAAAATATTAAAAAATATATAAGTATTAAAAACTGATGAATTCATGGACTCTAACTGTCAATGGTTTTTAACTTCAACCTACTTATTATGGATATAGTGTCAATTAACCCTGGTGGCAAATGTGCATTTAAGTATAATTGCCACCAGGTCTCTCTGTCCTCTAAGAAAAGTTTCCAATGACCACCCCTTGTTTCACTCTTTACATGTTGTAGTACCACAAATTTAAAACTGTGGTTTGGGTTTTCCTTAACATGCTTATATAGTGCATTTTTTACTTCCTTTTGTTTTATCTCATATATATGTTCGTATATTCTTTGACTTAATTTTCTCTGTGTTTTACCTGTATAAAATGCACTACATTGACTGCAGATGCTGGCATAAACTATTGCATGTGTATAACAGCTGTATTTCCCCTTAACATCTATTACTTTCCCTCCTATTTTTACAGTTGAAGTTTTCATAACATGTTTAAATTGTTGGCAAAACCCACAAGGAGACATATGCCCTTCTTGTCCACTTTTTATAGGCCTTTCCAATAAACTTTTGAAGTTGTTACCTTTTCTAAAAACAATATCAGGGCATGAACCAAATGTATCAAACATAGTTTTTTCTTGCATAAGAATGGACCAATTTTTCTTCATTACAGCTTGTATAATGTGACTATCTTTAGAATATGTACAAACAAAAGGACAAAAACCTCTTTTAATAATATTATTATGGGAATTTTCTGCTTCATCTAGGGCCCCTATATTTTCTCCAGCTTCACCTCCAGAAACAGAAGTGTTATTTATTACTGTTGTTGGAACAAAGGTTGTTTGTACTATATTTCTTTGTTCAATTCCAGTTAATATAGGTTTATATATATATATATATATATATATATATATATATATATATATATATTTTATTAATTACCTCTTGCTGGATGTTATACACTAAACGTGCTGGGTACCCTCTATCTAAAAACATTTTACCCATAAGGTCACATTCCCTCAAAAAATCTTCAAAGAATGTATTCATGCGAGCAGCACGGACTAATTGTCCTTTTACTATGCCACGTTTTACATGTTCTAGGTAGCTACTTGAAAAGTGTAACATAGTATTTGAATATGTGGGTTTTCTAAATATAGTAGATTTAATATACCCGTCCCCACTTCTGGTAATTAATACATCTAAATAGGAAATTTCATACATATCATTGTTAACCATGAACTTAAGAAAACTGGTACTTTTGTTTAAATATGTAATAAAATTTGTAATTTCATCCCTTGGTCCAGTCCATGCCACAAACAAATCATCTAAATATCGCAGGTACAACTTGATATGAGCAAAAAATGAAGACTTAAAAAGAAATTGCTTTTCCCAATAGGCCATCACTACATTAGAAAATAAGGGTCCACAAGGGGACCCCATTGCTACACCTTCCATTTGCTTGAAGTGGTGCCCATCAAAATATAGATAGTTGTTCTTTAAAACAATTTCCATCAGTTGAGTGTAGGTGTTATTAGTACTTTGTTCTAAGCCAAATTCCTCAAATAAGTAATCAGAAAACCATATGAATCCTATATTGTGTGGGATACAACTATAGAGATCCCTGACATCTATTGTTATAAATGTGCCATGTTTTTCAAAAGGCATTAAGTTGTTACATTTTTCTAAAAAATGCCAGGAATCTCTACACAAATGGGGAATGTTCTGGACTTTGTCTTTTAATTTTTTGTCTATCAGACTTGCTATATATGCTGTCTTCGACCACCCTGAATCAACAATTGGGCGAAATGGTGGGTCAATAAGCTGTTTATAAATTTTGGGAACTCTGAATATGACTGGGATTTTAGGAGTCACATTCAACATATAATTGTACTCATCAATACTGACTTGATCCTGGGTAGTCATATCCAGGAGTTCTCAGTCAATTCTAGAAAAAGCTATATTCATCTCATTAACAGATGTTTCATTATAAGTACTACTATACAACATGTCAAACATTTTTTTGTATGTAGTCATCTTTGTAATAAACAACCATGCTCCCATCTTTATTAGGCCGCATATATCTTAAATCAGTTCTACTCCTAATTTCGTACAATAATTCTAGTTCAGAAACATCCAAATTGTTTTCCACATTATTTTTACCTATATAAAAATGGCAATCCATTTCACAAGCAGATTCAAACTTTTTCAACAATAAATGAATTTCTGGGTTGTAAATACTCGGTGTTCTACATACATTGTCCTGCCTTCCATAATTATTATGGTCATTCCTATGTAAATATTTTAAATTTAAATTTCTCATGTACATTTTTATATCCCCTATTAATTCCCCCAAGTCACTATTTTTACTAGGAACAAAATTGTAGTCTTTACTAAACAGTTCAGCATGTGATGCTACAAAAACTGTGTTAGTATAATTATAGATTTTAAAGTCATTGGAGTAATTGGAAACTATTGTTGGTTTCCTATTTTTAAAAGTCACCTCTGTTGGTTCCTCATCAAAAAATGGCCCCCATTCCGTTGGTTCTACTGGTTCCAGGTTGTTGTTTGCAGATATGGATTTCAGTTGCCTCTCCAATTTCTCAGTCATTCCGACCTCCTTGGGCTTATTTCATCTAAAGGGGCATCCGCTCTATCAGTACGAACGCTCTCAGCTCCTGAAGGTTCCCCATTAGTTGTAGTAATAGTATTCCTAATAACAGGTGGTGTAGGATACGCCCTACCTGCTGCATAAGCCTTTTTATCTCTTTCAAGTTTCCTAGCTTTACGGCTAGCGATGATGGAAATGATGCTGTCTACTTGTTTAAAAGTAGCATCATATTGTTGCCGGTTTCTTTCTAGGTGTCCTCCTTTATGAATTTCTTCAGCTAATACTCGCACTTCCTCAGATACCTGGACCAGCCTCTCCTGGTTGTGGTTGATCATAAGCTCCATCAGCTCACACCCATGCCGGTCAAATAACGCCAAAAGCTCTTGATGAAATAAAGAGTGCAGAATAAGTCCTTTCGGAAACTTCCAAGTGCGTAGCCCTTTAGGGACTTGCTGGTTTTTAAAACACTCATCCAGATAAAAAAAATTCTTGTTGTAATTTTTTATACTCCACAAGCTTGTTTTTAAAATTAATAAAATTGTTGCTTGTGTTGTCTCCACTGACAACATCCTGTCCATATGGTACACTCTTACCCAACCACCCATCTAGCGTACTCTGTGGGCATTCATTCCCAGTAGTACTCGGATGCATTTGCTCATTATTAGAAATAGAAGCAGGTAAAAGAACACAGTCCTGTGCATTACTACTCTCCTTAAAAACCAAAGGAGTTATGTTAAAGCTAGTATTGTCTTGTAAAGGCATGGTACCTGCTTTTGGCAACAATTGTTGAACAAGAAGGGTTAATGCCTATATCACACCCACAGTAGGGCCTGCTTTTCCATGATCCTTTGGCATAATGAGACAGATCAGCACATACAGAGCATAGCTGTGGAGACACACTGAGTTCTGACTAGTTATAATTACAACTGCAAGGAGGTCCCAGCCAAGCTAGAGCCTTCATTGTGTAATACCTTAAACCTTCTGTAGTAGAGGTCCATAGGATATATGTATACATACATACATTTGGGTCTATATTATCTTGCCATAAAACATGTTCAGCGAACACTGAAATCAGCAAAAGGCTACATCAGTGACTTTTTTCCCAGGGGGGAAAAAACGCTTGGCCTTCATCGGGGATTTGCCATTTTCCCCACAGTAGTGCAATCTTGGAGTTGGTATATTTAGTTAGGGTGTGTGTGATGGAAGCCCCTCCCCACTTTGTAGGGTTCGAAGGTTTGTGTAGTGTTTAGTAGGCCAAGTGCTTTTTTCCCCTGGAAAAAAAGTCATTGATGTGGCCTTTCATTGATTTCATCATTCACTGTTTATTTGTTGATGAAGACGTGTTTTTGGCAAGATAACATAGACTCCATATAAATATACATATATATATATATATATATATATATATATATATAGATATATACACACACACACACACACACACATATATATATATATATATATATATATATATATATATATATATATTTGTGTGGGCCTTTTTAAGCCTAGCCATGCATCCAAAATCTCTGACAATTCTGATACCCAGATGGGTCGAAAGGTCATATGACAACATAGATTTGTGGTTTGGAGGTTAGTAGAGAACTGAGATTGAGCACAACAATATTGGTTATTGCTGGGTTATATATTGTGCACTGGGATGCTGAAACAGATGACTGAGAGAGAAAAACAATAAAAAACAAGGAGGAGCATTTCAGATTTCGTTTTGGATCATCATAGGGCTTTAGAAAGCAAATTAAAAGATAGACCCTTGGATTTACTTGCCACTCATGCTAATTGCCCAAACTAAGTTGGTCAATTAGTGAGATGGCAAGAACATGTGATTCAGAGATGGTCTAGCTTCAGGTAAGCCCAGTTCAATCTTAAATCATAATTATAAAGTGTTAATCATTAAAAGAATAAAAAATATAATAGTTAAAAGAATGGCAAAGGTGTTGCTAAAATTGATAGAGATGGATCTATGTGATTTTGTGGTGAGGAGGCAAATATTTGACAACATCAAGAGAAAGAATGGTTATGTAAAATCTTACCATAACTATAGATGTCCTTCTCTTCTATGTTGCAGTGTTTTTATATGTGGGAAGTCCTCCACCCAAGTGACCCAACGTCCGGCCAGCGTACAAAAGCTTTTAGTTGCTGCAAGGTATGTGGGATGTCACACATATGTGCTGACAACATCAGCCATAAAAGAACATCCGCATGTATAATCCTCAGAACTGTAATGCTCCAGAAGGAACACCAGACCTAAGGATAAATAATATGCCATCCAAGGAAAGAAACAAGATATAGGGGGGAAGGAGGGAGGGAAAAAATACTGCAACATAGAAGAGAAAGACATCTACGGCTATGGTAAGATTTTACACAACTATTCTATGTCCTTCTATTCAATGTTGCAGTATTCTTTACATGTTGGAGAATGCCAAAGCTTAGTATGAACCGTGGGAGGAGGAAGGTGTAGAGGAGCTCTGAACAGAAGAGCTTCCAACAAAGGCATGGAACCTTGCTCTAGATCTTGAAATGCTGTCCAACTTGTAATATTTGGTAAAAGTATGCCCAAAAGACCAGATAGCAGCCTCTAAAATGGAACAGGAGACCATGTAGCAGCCTCTAAAATGGAATTAGTATCCAGACCTTTAAAGAGTGCACCTGAGGAAGCCATAGTCCTAGTGGAATGAGCCTTAACATGAGCAAAAAGAGTCTTACCATGGAAATCATAGCAAAAGAAAATTGCCTTCGAAATCCATGAAGAAATCATCTGTTTAGAGACAGGTAAACCCAGAGCCCTGGGATGAAAAGAAACAGCTGATCAGACTATCTGATAGCCTTAGTCTTATCCAAATAAAATCTGAGTTGTTTATGCACATCCAAGGTGTGTAAGATCCTTTCACTGGAGGATTGAAGAGAAGGGAAGAAAGTGGGCAATTGAACAGATTGATTACGAGACAACTCATTCACCACCTTGGGCATAAAAGAAGGATTGGTATACAATGAGACCATATCCTTGTGGAAACCCAATAAAGGTGGAGAAGCCATCAATGCTTGAATCTCAGAATCTCTCCTAGCAGAGGTTAAAGCTTACAAAACTGGTTTCAAAGTACAAAACTTTAAAGAAGCTGAGGCTGCAGGTTCAAAAGGGGCCACAGGAGGATTCTCTAAAACATAATTCAAATCCAAAGAGGTGGAACTGGTTTCCTGGAAGGGTTAATGTGAAGGATGTCATTAAGAAAAAGTTTTACTTCCAATCTAGAAGCCAAAGGTGGAGATAATGGCAGACATATAGAAATAGCTGACAAGTGAACTTTCACTGATGAGTAAGCCAAGCCACTGTTAAGTAACTCACACAAGTAAGAAAGAACCACTGGAACATTCACTGAAAACCAATCCAGATTTCGTGAAAGACACCAGATGGAAAACCTCTTCCATTTTGAAAAGTAAGATTTTACTAGTATTGGGCTTCCTGGCCTTCTGCAGAACCCTAAGCATGTCCTCTGAAAAAAGGTGCTTGAAGGGAATCAAAAGTTGATCAGTTGTATGGCTGGCAAATTTGGATGAAACAGAGATCCCATGTCTTGTGTGAGCAGGTCCACTCTGTGAGGTAACTTGTGATGATAGCCCTTGGCTAAACACAGAAGAGGGAAACAATTCTGTCTTGGCCAAAAGGGAGTCACTAGCAGGATTTTGGGTTTGTCCTGCTGAATTTTCAGCAGGACTTTTTGAATGAGAGGAAAGGGGAGGAATGCATAAAGAAACATACCCTTAAAATGAAAAAGATAGGGCATCCACCTTCCAAGCCAGAGGATGTGGGAGTCTGGCACAAAACAGAGGAAGTTGTCTGTTCAGAGGGGGAGACAAACAGATCCAGAATAGGAGTACCCCACCAGTGGACCAAGTCCAGAAACACATCCCTGTGAAGCATCCATTCATGGGATTGAGTCATGAACCTGCTTAATGTGTCTTCAACAAAATTTTCAGCAGATGGGATATAAACCACTTGAAGAGTCACTTTGTAGTGAACTGCCAAATCCCATGCCACGAGTGCTAACCTGGCAAGAAGGTAAGACTTCACCCCCTCCTGCATGTTGATATACCAGAGAACTGTGGTGTTGTCCATAAACACTTTCAAAGGACATGGTTGAAAGAGAGGATGAAAAGCCTGAAGGGCTAGAATTAGAGCCCTCATTTCCTTGATGTTGATATGCTCTTTCCTTTAAGAAACAGACCAAAGGCCCTGTACCTTTTTTGATGCAAATTTTGCCGCCAGCTTGGTGTTTGAGTAGGCTGGGGGACATGAAGAGGAAGTCCTGGATCAGAGCAATCCACCAAAGAAGCTAATTTTTTAGGCATGGGAGAAGAGGGATCACAAACTCCAGAGGGTGAGCATGCTGCATCCAAACTGATTTTAGGTACCACTGAAATTTCCTCATGTGGAGTTTTACAAGAGGCAGCATGGGTTTTGTGGATGCCATGAAACCTGGACGTCTGAGTAACTCTCGGGCTGTAATGGAGGAGAGAGGCATAAGGTTTTCAATGAAGGAAGTGAGGAACTGAATCTTGTCTGTTGAAAGGAAAGCCATCATAATGTCTGTTGTGAACCTGCACCCTAGAAAGCTGTGGCCTTGTGATGAGGACAGGAAAGACTTTTTGAAATTTATGGTGAACCCCAGACTTTGTAGGAGGAGGACGGCAAACTGCAGATTTTGAGTCAGCTGTTCTGATAGAGGAGCTAGAAAAAGATCGTCCAGGTATGGATATACATCAATACCCTTGATCCTTAGGAAAGCAATCACAGGGCCAATCACTTTGTGAAAACCCTTAGGGCAGTTGAAAGACCAAAAGGCAAGGTAGAGAACTGAAAGTGCAAAGAAGCTACAGAGAAACATAAACATTTCCTGTAAAGAGGATGGACAGGGATGTGAAGGTAAGCTTCTTTGATGTCTAGAGAGGTCATCTAAGACTGAGGGGGAATCAGGGGAAACAAAGTCTGTAAAGACAGCATGCAGAAATATGGCACTTTTAGGAATGTGTTTAAGTGGGAAAGATCTAGAATTGGTCTCCAGGGACCATATTTTCTAGGGACAAGAAACATTCTTCAATAATAAACCTCTGCCTCTCTGGTCCGTTGGCACCTGTTGCATTGTACCTTGAGAAAGTAATTCTTTTAGAACCTCTGGAAACAAATTCAATTGGTTTGGGGGGTGTTGTGGAACTCTCATAAAGGGGGGGATTTTTCCAAGTCATGAAATATCTATGTTGGATAATGGAAAGAACCCAAGAATCATGAGTTATCCTTGCCCAAGCCGGAAAAGATAACTATAGATGAAGAGATACAGGAGTAAGACTTGGAAGATGCTGGTAGTCACAGAGTACCTGGGCCTGGCAGTCTTAGATGGTGGAGGTCTCCTATCAGTCTTTTTAGGTCTAGAAAAAGAAGCAGAGGAGGAAGGCAGGCATGCTGGTTTTCTAACGTAGGGTGTTTTTGTAGGAAAATTTCTGTGGAATTTTGGAACAGGAAAAACAAAAAGGTGCTTCAAATCTTTCTCTTGTAAGGTCTTAAATAAATCTGCAGCTGGATAACCAAAAATAGCAGATTTACCTAGAGGAGCATCCAACAATTTTGCTTTTATGTCATCTGGCAATGGTTGAAGCCTCATCCAAGAGTGCCTTCTAAGTACAGAACCAGAAGCAGCTGCTCTGGAGGATGCCTCAGTGTCAACATAACTACATTTAATAGAATACCCAGCCATTTGAAAAGAAGCTGCTAAAAACAGGCATAACCTGATTTTTAATGTCAGAATCTGGAAGTTGAACAAGAGCTTGAGAAGCCCGAGAAAGTAGGGCCAATGAATACCTGGACATATGAGTTTGGTAATTTATAGCTCTGATGGCTAAAGTGGAGGAAGTATAAACTTTCTTAACAAGTCTTTCCATAATTTTACTCACTTTATCAGAAGGAAGTAGCTTTGAGGAAGGAGGCAACCTGTAAGACCTGCCTGAAGCAATGGAAACAACTGCTGGATCAGCCGAAGGACACTTATACAAGAAACTGCAGTCATCAGGCACCTTGTAGAACCTATCTGGCCTTTTTGGAGCAGGAGCCTGTGAGTCAGGAGGCCTTAGAATAGGAAGTGAAAGTGTCCAAGAAAGCTGGCAACACAGAAGGCACAGCGGAAGGGGAAAGGACTTCTTTTTGTAGAAGGTCATAATACCTTTTTTGCTCTTCAGAAATCTGTGAGCAGTCCCACTTAAAAAAAATCCCTCATTTTATTAATGGTCTCCCCAAAATAAATATCTTCTATTGGAGAATCCCCCATTGGACTCCTCCTCTGAAGAGACACATTCTAAAGTGGAAGTAATTTGGGTAGAATATGCTAAGGAATACTCATTAGAGGAAGAATCATCATCACCATCAGATAATGCCTGTTCCCTAACTCTTTGAACAGGAGGGGATGTGAAAGAAGGAACAGACACAGCAGAGGAAGGCTTCAAAGCCATCAAAGCCTTAATCAGCCCCTGAAAGGAAGTATCCCAGTCAGACTGAGGAGAGGAAGGGGCTTGAGAGTTTCTGGTTTTCTGTTTTTTTCTTAACATGCATTGCTGCATGATGAGATATGGAAGAACTTGACATAGGCCTAACTTCTGTGACCGACTCTGGAATCTGTTCCCTAACTGGAGTAGGATGTATGTCCCTAGGGCCCTCAAGCACAATAAGGCATGGTTACCCTTGGCCATCTGAAATGGAAGTGTGCATTGCCTCTGAGGATGTGCCTGGGTCAGATTCCTTTACAGCTTCCAATGATGCACCCACTGAGGAACTGGACCCAACCTTCGAACGTAACACTGGGTCTTCACTAACCTCAAGGTATATGTCAAAGGAAAGAGGTACAGCTGAAGAGGATTCAGGCCTTGGCTTGCTAACCTTCCTATAGGGACAAAGGCCTGACAGATGGAACAAGAGTGATGGTCATGATTGGGACCTAAGCAGAAAAGATAAGGTCCGTGGCTGTCTTTATGTGGAATCTGCCTTCCACACCTACACTTGCCCTTCCTGGATGACACAAACTAAGTACAAAATGCAGTAGCAAAGAAATAAATCCCCAACGGGACACTTATCTGAAAACTGGCAGCACCTACTGGAATCAGGTTGCAGATTGATATACGAGTCAAGCGTTCCGAATGGCATCAGAAAAGTTCTGAGGATTGTACGTGTGGAAATCCTTTTACGGCTGACATGGTCAGCATATACATGCGATGTCCCACGTACCTTGCAGTAGCTAAAAGCTGTTGTATGCTGACTGGACTTCAGGTCGCTTGGAAGGAGGACTTCCCACATGTAAAGAATACTGTAACATTAAATTGAAGGACATTGATGATCCAGACGGAAGCAGAATGTAGTAAAATATTGCTGTTTTTGATGGGTCTTAATGCAGAGAAGTATTTGACAGAGTAAGATGAGATCTTATGAGTAGAGCATTTGCATTCTCTGATACAATAATAAGGTTAATTAGGAGGATATATGAGGGATCAGAGACAAAAATTAAAATGGGAAGGTTTCTCTCTGATAAGTTGTGTCTGAACAGAGGAACCAGGCAGGGTTGTCCTCTTTCCTTTTTTATTGTTTGCATTATATTAAGAGCCATTGACAAAGAAAATAAAGGACTCAGAAATTCAAGGTTACAATTGGTATGATAATCAAGAAAAGCTGGCTTAACAACAATATTATTTTGTACCTGAAAAAACAGAAAAGGACATTTCAGTGTTGTGGAACATTCTGAGACAGTTTCAGTTTTTTTTCAGCATATATTAATGCAGATAAAACAAAGGCTATAGCTGTAAATGAAGACCCCACAAATGAAATGGTTTAGCAATACCTGTATTTATGGGGACACAATTTGTTTGTGTCTTTCGGCTTTTCCCGGTTAGGGGTCGCCACAGCAGAACTCCGGTCCGCTAATGATTGGCAGTTGATTTTTATGTACCGGCTTGCCAGGCCTGATGCACAACCTTTAACGAAGGTACGCCCATTCATGCATGTCTCCATGCAGAAGACGCTCTAGCTGAGAATCGAACCGGACAGCGTCTTACTGTGAGGCGATAAAATGAAGTATTTAGGAGTCTGGGCTAAAAAGGATTCTGTTATAACAGCTAATGTTAAAAGAAAAGCTTAGATATTTTTCTTCCCTGCCAATGTGGTAAGAGAGTAATGGAAAGGCTTTTCCACATTTTATGGAATATGAACTGTACAAGGAGCTCAGGGTACTTTAAAAAGATCTCAGAGCCTGATGGTTAGACTTATTTAAGGGAAAATGACAAAGAAAGCAATGCAAACGTTGGCAAAAGCATCTTATAATATCCATAAATTTAAAAAATAAACTAGAACTGGTCAAAATGTGATGGACAAGAGGGACAAAATTCCTTAAATATCAGAAATGGTGACACAACATTATTATGAACATGTGTAAGCACATTTAGATAAAATGCATGTCTAAAGAATTTAATAATTGTTATTGTCAGTAAAGAATATTAAGACCTGACCTAGCCTAGAAATTAGAGAGGGAAATAAATTACATCATTATGAATGTGTGCAACTCATGTCAGATAAGAAATATGCTTACATTTCTAAAAGTATGATTTGCTACACTAAACTTAGAAACACAATCATTAATTTGATGTTGTGGATTTAAAATTTAAATTGTAAATACATTTTATATTGTAACAACCTTTGGTTGTGACAGTAGCTTTTTCTTGACGATTAAAACCATGTTTCTCCTGAATGTTGTACATTTAAGGTTGATCACTGCAGCCCTCTGCGTCCCTAATGCTGCATATTTCATGCTGACAAGTAAAGGCATGTGTGATAAACATTTGTTGATGGCAACTGCAGCCATATGTACTCCTAAATGCAGCATGCGTGCTGACCACTGAAGCAGTGCTTACGCCTAAATGCTGCATATCTGGAAATAACCGATACAGCTGTGTGCATTCCTAAATGTTACACATGTGGTGCTGACCACTGAAGCCATCTGTACTCCTAAATGCTACATATCTGATGTTGACCGATGTAGCTATATGTGGTTCTAAATAATGCATATATGGTTATGACCAGTGATACCCTTTGTGTTCTTAAATTCTATGTTTCACTTCTTTGTCTGTTAGTGCACAGGTCTGAGGCTATAAGCTGTTAATGACTTGTTTCCTTAGTTCATGGTTTGCCTCCCTCAGGCTCCATTTACCACCTCTGTGACTCTGATTGAGTCACTTAACCAGATAGTGTTTCCAGGCTAAGTCGCTAAGTCTGTAAAAAGTTCATGTGGATCAGTGCTCTGCCCCACTGAAAAATGGAAAATAATTAAATAGAAAATAAAAGCTATGCATATAGTGCTGACCAGTTTAGCCATGTGTACTATATAATGTTATGGTGCTGGCCACTGCAGCCATTTGTACTCTGTAATGTTATGGTGCCAAACAGCGCGTGGTCATTTGCACTCTGTAATGTTATGGCGCTGACCAATGTGCAGCCATTTGTACTCTGTAATGTTGTGGTGCTGTTCAGTGTCCAGCCATGTATGTAATGTTATGGTACTGACCAGTGTGCAGTCATGTGTACTCTGTACTGCTGTGGTGCTAACTAGTGTGCAGCCATGTGTAGTCTGCAATGTTGTGGTGCTGACCAGTGTGCAGCCGCATGTACTCTGTACTGCTGTGGTGCTGATCAGTGTGCAGCCATGTGTACTCTGTAATGTTATGGTGCTGATCAGTGTGCAGGCATTTGTACTCTGTAATGTTATGGTCCTGACCAGTGTGCAGCCACATGTACTCTGAAATGTTGTGGTGCTGACCAGTGTGCAGCCATGTATACTCTGTACTTCTGTGGTGCTGACCAGTGTGTAGATATGTGTACTCTGTAATGTTGTGGTGCTTACCAGTGTGCAGCCATCTAAACTCTGTAATGTTATGGTGCTGACCAGGGTGCAGCCATCTGTAATCTGTAATGTTGTGTTGATCAGTGTGTGGCCATGTGTATTCTGTAATGTTGTGGTGCTGACCAGTGTGCAGCCATCTGTACTCTATAATGTTGTGGTGCTGACCACTGCAGCCATGTATACTCTGTAATGTTATAGTGCTGACAATTCTACTAATATTTGCTCCTAAGTGTTACTCATCTGGTGCTTAAAAGTTCAGCTCACAGCCCATTTTGTAATGATCCATAGGTAATTATTAAGCTAACTGCTCTTGTGAGCCATTTTAATCCTAGCCAATTTCTTTTTCATATGTAAGAATCAAACCTGTATCTTGTGTCTGTGAGGTAAACACAGAACCCTTTGTTGATGTACATCATTTTTCCAGACTGGGCAAGCAACTCAGTGAAAAATGAAATAAGCACTATAATACATACCTTGGGATTCAGCTACTTTTATCTTGTTCTCTTGTATGACCACTACAGGACTTCACTTTCTCAGTTTTTGCAGTTTAACCATCAAATTTTAATATGGGTTCAAAGGGTCACCATATTATAAACAATATTACTGTAGTTTATGAAGTTCTATCCCAAAAGATGTTAAGTGATTTTGTACACTAGTGTAAATGCACTACATCACAGAAATGCAAAATAATGGAAGGGCTTCTACATAAATACTGATAATTATAGTTCAAACCATTGAAAATAACAAGTTAAATGACATAGTGTTTCAGTTGTCAAATATAACTTCACAACTCTGGCAGTTTTCAACATTTATGACCTGCATGTTACAAAAAGCCATTTCTTTATATTTCCTTAGACCTAAACTTGAACTGCTTTTTCAAAGGAAGTAGTTTTTACTTTCCATAGTCCTCGACCAGTTATTCAGAGCAAAACCTTGGGATAAACCTGCACAATGTTGTTGTACACTTAAAGTGGTACAGCATTATCAGATAAGGTAAAAGTAGATATATATCTGGCCCAAACTAACTGCAAATGCCTATTTGATCCTGCATTTCCTTACACAAAGATTCCATCTTTATTTCATCAATATTTAATATGACATTTAACATTAAAATATTGAGTTCACTTAATCATACTCAGATGTTGATTATTGTCAGTTGTATAGAGGCTAAAATTATGTTTTTATAACAAATCACGTCCCATTTCATGTTTTTACTATACCACATGCAGTGGATGGTGAATTACTGGTGATACACAGCACTATTATAATATTGACAGGATTCTTTAATAAACAAACATCTTGGGAATAAAGAACTCCATCATCACTGAAACTTCAAATTATATTTATTACCTACACTGTGTATTAGTGTCACATTGCCAGTATAAACCAGTAGTTCATAACATTTTGGAAGTGTATAGCTCATCATGTGAAGGCACAGGATCCTTGATCTGCAGATGACCATTGTTTAATCATACATAGGTGGCACATACAAAGTGTGTAAGGATGTGTTATTCATAGCTGTATACCACAAAAGGTCACTGTCACAACAGCACAAAACGAGCTGTATGGCTCTACATACTTCCTTCCATAGATCAGGCAAATAATGTAATAGATAATGGCTCACAGCCATACCTTATGGTATACAATAGACTCTCAAAAGGGTAGTGTTGATTACATGTCCAAACCATGTTGAAAATCATTATTTAGAAGTGGATTTTGTTTTTAATCCATTAGCCAAAATGTAACAAAGTAGTAGTGTGCATGAATGTCTGGTTTGGAATATACCAGGACCCACAAGAACAATGATATGCAAAAGACTACAAACCAGCTGTTAAGCAATATGTTAAAAAAAATCTCAGGAATGCATTGATATTGTAGAGATGGGTTTTTATTTGATCAGATATGAGCTTTTGTAAAGCTGCTTTCTTGCTTTATTCATTTGTTCTAACAAAATATATATACATATATAAATAGTTTAAAATACATTCACTGGTAGCAGCAGAAATGCACTATAAGATTACTTTTAGTAGCCAGTACAGTACTGTATGGTGGTACACACTCACTGATCTGTCTGCTTACTGCTACTAACAAATAGGCACTGCAAGATAGCTAGTTATAAACTGTGACTTTATAGGACATGGAATTTGCAGCTGTGGTCCATGTTTTATTTCAAATACTTTATAAAAGTTTAAATACTTTACAGAGATTCCATTTTCATAAGTTAATATTTTAGAAAATTCATTAATATTTAGTTAAAAATGATTGTAGCGGCAAAATTTCAGAAATCAATCCCCAATTTCCATTTCTTGCATTCATGTGAAATGTATTGTTTTGCCTTTACATTTTAAAAATATTGACTTCTGTCATTTTGGTTTGGGAGACTGGGATTTATTATCTTAAATGTGGAAGATGAACACTTCCTACAAGGTATTACTTGAATCCCATCAGTGACGGTGCTCTTTTCTTCTGCTTTTATGAAAGAACATGTTAACCTGATCTTACCAGCTGAATGTTTTTGTGAAACCCCGCAAGTTTTAATGTCTCCTCCGAAGACAAGTAATTAAAAGGATTTTTTTTCTTAAGTTGAGTAAATTTGGAAAGTACTCTCTATTATTACATTGCACATCTGTCCCATGAGAAGCTTGACTGCTCCCAACTCATTTGCCAGAAGGTTCCAAGCAGGGAGAAAACCATACAATGACTTACGGTGGAACTTCACAGACAACAAGGATTCAAAAATAAACAGTTCTGATTGCAAGCAAAATGGAATAAATGACACTTGGGATGACTGATAGGAAATGAAAAGGCAGGGAATACAAGAGTACTTCATATTAAGTAAACAGTGTGGAAAAGTGAATAAAAAGTCAAAGTTACACACAAGTGAGGGTGTAAAACAAGATGCAATGAAATTGCATTAACTTTTAACAGAAATAGACTGGGACTGAATCTATGTTCTGCAAAAAATTGGGAAGACCGTCTTTACAAAATGAAGCTCTTCAGGGCTAGCTGAAGAATGTATTGCACAGAAATATCATGGTGCACCTTCCACTGGCTTATTAACTATCTCAGAGGCCACTGTCACATTTTGTTAGATGGGGTAGTGATGAAATGATGTCAGCCTGGAGAGAGGAAGATTTGTAGTCCAAACATGTTCAGGATGAATTTAGCTTCATCAGTATTCTAATCTCATTAAATACACCTCGATCAGTCATGTACAAAGGTGTTTTCTTTGGCACCATGTAAATGTTGATAGAACATCACTGGCATCACAGTCATACTGCATCTTCTGATTTGTAGTCCTTTCTTGATATGCAACAGTTTCTGAACACTTTTACAAATTCAGACACAAAGAAAACAGATGAGGCTAATCCAGCGAGAAACAAAAGATCTGTTGAGAAAAACAATAAATGCAATCAGCACTGCAATAGTAATATAAATATTTTAAATTTATGTGAGCTAATACAGGTCACTGAATAAAGATACAAGACTTTCAGTTAAAACATTTCACTTATCTCCATTTAGGAGCTATTCCCAGATGCTAGTATATGCAGGTATTTTGCACAATCCAGTCTTTAGTAAAATTGTCCAACCACATGGCCTGTAGTAATATTGACATTACTGTATGTGTTAGTTAATGATGATATAGTTCTAGAGAATGTTAAATCTCAACATAATGGGCCAGCACACCACTGTAATCTTACAGCTACTACTATCCTTTAAAATTCTTAGAGAAACAAAAATTTAAGTTCCATGACTTAAAAAAAAGAGACAGTCTCAGGATAGCTTATTTTCCAATCTCTTACTAAAAAGGGAGAAATGAGATACTCATTATAGCTATATGATCTTACAAAATACTATCCATTCAGACCTACCACTTCTTAATGAGATGTTACGCATCCCATCTGAATCATGTATGCATTTCTGTCATTAGAAAAAGTGAGTGCAATGGAAAGACATAACTAGTGGCTAACCCAAATGTGAATTAAGGAATGCAAAGAAAAGACATAACTAGTGGCTAATCTAAATGTGTATTAAAAATCAAAAGAAACATGGTTTATAAAAATACAACCTTAGGAGCAGCTATAAGAAATAATAAATATTAGGTCAGAGAAAAAAAAGTTGCCACATTTAAAGGTTAAGAAGTCAAGACCAAAGTACCATTCATAGAGTGACCACTGCTTATTAATACAGAATGGGCAAACTCCCCTTTTCTCAAAATTATCTAATGCCATAAGAAACTATAAATGAACAAACAGGATCAAGCAAATCAACAACAACTTATCAAAAAGATAAGAAGAAAATGAATAAGAATGCTTCCCTGTTAGTGGTTGGGGAAACTGATGAAACAAAAATATGTAATACTTTCCCTGTGAATTGAAAAGTGTTGGAGAAATCAGTTGTGCTCAGGAGCAGGTATAAGAAAAGCAAACACCCACTAAGACAACACTAATATCTGTGATGTCCCCACTCTGGGCCAGTAATCGAGGAGCCTCAGTCCTCACCACTGACACCGGAGAGGGATGTTCACATGGAATGGGAATGGATACACTCAGTATTTCCAGATGCAGACCTCTCTGCATCAAGCACAATTTCCCTTAAGAGCACACAGAGAACACAGTCGGCCTGGGGTATGGATTTTTTTATAGCTGGCTCCCTCCAGGGCCCAAATCAGGCTACCCACCAGCACAGTTATAGGGTTAAGTCCTCAGTTGAGTGTCCAAGCCAAGTCCTACAGCTTCATCTCTGTGAAACCAGTGCTTTGTGTACCTGCTCCAAATAACTGACACACAAACACACACACACAAACACACACACACACACACACACACACACACACACACACACACACACACACACACACACACACACACACGCGCGCACACACGCACACACACACACACACACACACACACACACACACACACACACACACACCTCTGGGAAAGTATGGCACAGATTTACCCACTGTGCCCACTTCTGCCCAGACAATAAGCTAGTTATCACTGCCACCATACACTACAAAGCCAGCTACCTAAGGCTCTTGCAAGAGTACCCAATTACACTGAGTGAAATTAATATTAATGCAAATAGTAATGTTGACCAAACAGCAAGGCTTTCATGAGCGTCCAGAGCTGTAACCAAATATATATGCAAGTACTCTCAGAGATTAAAATATTCTCTAACAGACCAGCCATAATAAAAAGTTTAAATATATTTCAAAATAAATAAGAAAAGAACATGAAAATACTAGATATCTATTTACAGTAAACACCAGTTTCAATCACATGAAATATTAAAATGACACAGATAGATTCACACAGATACAGAAAAAACAATAGTTAACTAATCTCACTATATTTTCCTGACAAGTCGAAAGAATTACTATTCCCTGGTCACTTACTAGAGCAATGCAGCATAAAGTAGGTGAGGGGTCTTTCTCTGTCAGGTTCCAAATGTAAACTGCTCTGAGACTTCTGTCTCACCTAATATTATAACATTGTTTCTGCACAGAATGCCATCACATACATCTGGTCATGTGGCTTCTAGCCCCCCCCCCATTGCTAGAAACTGCCATGATTTAGCACTTGTATGTCAATAATACAACCAAGAGCATTGCTCAGATCTGGTGCAGCTTCTGGAAGTCATAAAATAATTACAAACTTCAATTCCTCCAGCAGAGACTAACAAACCATGCTTCTTACAAACATTGTGCCACTGGCTTCTTTCAAAACTGTGAGATAACATCTTTATGACCTAGGCCCAATAATTTAATTTCTTAATAATTTCAACATTTGAGATTAACCTCTTCTCTTCCGGTATCTTCTGTTAAAACATAAACATTTAAACAGTTACAATACAGTACAGTCTGATGTACATGGACATTTCTTTTCTGTCCAGAAGCAAGCAACTTTACAAATACATTTTTCAACACAAACAACTGTACAAATCAGTTTGATATATGAATGACACATAAGTCTTCACAAAATTCCAGCTAGCTGTGCTGGTATATGTCACACATCCACTGCCCTACTGCTTTTGGCATAGCTGGCAACACCTCACATCATCCCAATATTTTTAATATATAAATAATATAACTAATCAATTACAAGGGTAATTCATGTTTTATAATTGGTTGAACAGCCGGTGTCATTCCAGGTGGATACAGTATGTGACAGCATGTGATAAAATCTTTAACAGTTTAGCTTGCTTCGCTAAGGATGGCCTGCATCTCTCATTTCAAGGCTTTTTCAAACTGTCTAAAGCCTTTACTGCCCTACCGTGCCTTTTCTAGATAGACTCCAGTTAATGGACATTGCAGAGTAAAAAAACACAAGATAACCTGCATACAAAATCAGCTCTCCACCTTTTAATAATGCCTTTAATAAAATGGCATATAGCTAGAACAACTATATATATCTGCATGGTATAAGGATATATACCACAACACATATAATGATCACAGCATACCGGTTTTGGCACCTAGCCTTCATCAGTGCTTTTATTAAAGGCATTATTAAAGGTTGGAGAACTAACTTTGTGTGTGGGCTGTCTTGTGTTTTTGTTGATATTTTTTGGGCCCTGCACCTATCAGCACCTGCGTGGGTGTGTATCACTTCATTGCAGAGTAACTAACATGTCAGTTCTGAAGTCAGATCGCATTACCATGCCACCGCTCAATATAGAGCCTGATCTTGTCCTGCATTGGAAAGCATCCATGACTGTTTTGTTACTGAAACTTGGTTTAAAATTATATAGACCATTTCCTCTATACCAGGGTTTTGCACTTTTCATGTCTTCAGAGACAGTGGCAACTGTGGTGGCCTCTACATATTTGTAGAGGAAAATATTACCACTAGGCAGATCCCTAGGGACTCACAAACTGAACTAAATGAACTACAAATCACTCTAGATAGGATTAATTGTCAACTAAGAATAACGTATTTGTCCCCTAATTTCTATGTCATATTCTTCAGTATTCTTAATCTCCCTTCTAGCAAAACTTCCTTATTTTGTTTGACCTTCATTAGCCTTCAGTAAACTGGGGCACACATGCCTTCAATGTAGGATATGACCAAATATTCCTAGACTTAATAAACAAAAAATTACGTTGAGCAGCTGGTAAATAAATCTACTACAGGACACAGCATTGTTGACTACAGATGTGGCTGCTGCATTACTCCTGTTGTTATCTCCTTCTCCAGTTAAGTCTGACCCAAAACATGTGACCTCGTTTAAGCTTCCAAAAGTCTAAGAACTATTTTAAAATGGGGGGGGAAACACTATTGGCCTAGAGGGATGAAGCTCTGATTATATCCCTGGCAATGCAAATTTGAATAGTCTCTGGAGGACCTGGTGGAGCTGAAGTGGAGAAGAGAGAACTGACATGACTTTGCTGTCTCTCCACCCTTTAGGGGATGAGGCACATGTCTTTGTAGTCATTCCTGGGGTAGAATTCTCAATGGAGATCAGGCATCAAATGGGAGTGCTGTTTTAAAGTGAAGCATACCATTCCCAATATGCCCATTGCATGCAGAACTGTGAATGAAACAGAACATGTGCAGTGGAGTTATGGACCCAAATGCTGTTACTTCTTGGCCAACCCTTACTCCTCTGATGGAAAATGAAGGGGTCATTTGTTTAAGAGCAAAAAAAAAAAAAAAATAATAATAATAATAATAATAATAATAATAAAAAAAACTAAATTAAAATGGAAAAAGAAAGACATTAGTTGTCTGCTCTGAAAGTGGACTTTGTTTCAAAAAGATAAAGCGATATCTCTGACACATGGTTTCTATCCCCTGTTGATTAATGCTATTACTGCATAATCTTGTAGAACTAATAGTACAGAGCGAGGACTCGGTGAGGAAGAATGTTTTGATGCTAACGTTCTATTTGTTAGGCAGTTTTTTTTCTGTATTGTCTTATAACCACAAATGTAGCTTACTGGTCCAACAAACTGTATCATATATCCTCTGCTCTGTGTTCCATTGTTTTTCTTGTTAGTTTTCTATTTGTTTTTAAAAATCTTCTAATGATTGCTCTGCTTAAATAGGGGAACATAATTTTCATGAAAGATATTCATCAATTGTTGATAATAATCACATAGAAAGTCAAAGGTTCAAAAGTGAGTGCATTCAAAACAACTGCAGAAAAGCAGTATCAGCAAACATAAAGCCTTAAGCTGTTGAGTACAGGACCTGATATTGTGGATATTGTGTTTAACAAGTCTTAAAAACATGTAGATGTCTGTGGCATCTGTTATTCATCTTTGTATGCAGAAAATGAACATTAAAATGTTCAAGAGCATTCATTTTGTAAGGTTTTGTGCTATTAACAGTACAAATTGTGAATAGCCAAAAATATATATTTTACAGGTCTGTAAATCAGCAGACATAAGTAGGGTCAGACTGTGTGGCATATTTGGAGAATAACCAGCTATAATGACAGTTCAGGTGAGTCCAAATTTGATTATAGGCTTGGGTGCCTGATGATACTGGCAGTGGAGGACGAGTGTAACTGTCCTTGGTGGAAGGAAGAGCAGAGCTGGCCGAATATTGCAGTGATCCTTCAGAGGAGGGGCAGCAATGCAAGTGCATGCTCTGGGAATGCCTATTATGCTCACCAAGCCACTGTGGTGGTAGCATTCAGTGTAGGTGTGCAGAAATGTGTGCGTTTATGGGAAAGCATTATGGGTCTCCATGGTGAAATGAATCACATGTTTCCCTGCCCAGGGATGGGATTAGGAGTATTACAAATCCCCTCATTATCAGAATGACTGTGAGTGTAAAAAGTATCCTCATGGATGCTTGAATTATGGCCTTCTCTAGACAGCTTTTGCACTGACAGTGGGTGAAGTTTCCATTGTTAATTTTAGTGATGGCACAGGAGGATAAAATCCTGACTACAACAAATGTGTCCCAAGGTCAATTACCAACTTGGGCACTTGACAGCACAATCACAGATAAATGGCCATGCCCACCCATTCTGTGTGGGGGGGGGGGCATGCACTGGATTCTCTCCCAACTTCAGCTGTAGCTCTAATGCTAGGGCCCCATCAGTAAGTGAAACCTTGGCATGCAGAGGAGGACCTGGTTTGAAGGATATGGGAATGGCCATCCAAGCCAGTGATAGTTGCCCATTTTGGTACATGTCGGGGAGCATGCATGTATGGTCTGAGGGTACATAAATAGCCCTCGCAGTGACATGAATGTTCATATCACCACCGGTGGACTGGGGCTAAATTCATAAATTTAAAAAGTGTTCTCATTTTTTGGGATACAAGTGAGAGCACAAAGAACCCCCATGACTGCCTGGATGACAGATGTTTAGTGAACTGATGGTTGGCATGTACATATGCAGCAAATTATGCAATAAAAGAATTCCCAGTATTGCGGAATGATTGGGCCACCTCTAACTTTTCTCTCGAAAGAACTCAGCAGTCCTTCAAATCAGTTTGTCAACCTTATTTATAAAAAGCAAGAAGTAAAATTCAGAACTACTAGTACTTTGCCTCATTTCAGAGTCATAAACCCCATTAACAAAATGATGCTAGGTTCGTCAGAGTGCTTCTAAAAAGATGGAACAGATTGAAACTAACTAAATGACTTTCCCTTGATGTGTAGTGCCTGTATAGGTCAGAAATGCAGTAAAATCAGTGTGTCTTTCTGTAAGTACTTCTGATAACCACTGTTTGAATCCATGAGATTTACATCAGTCTAAGAACAAACACTCAAGGGCCTACTCTGGTAGCTGAATTATATATAAAAGCAGATGATACACTCAATAAGTCCAAGTGGGATAATGGGTCTAGAAACAAAGGCAGATGGTATACCAAGGATTTTATAAGATTAACAGCAGAGATGCTACCTTTTAACACTGTTCTTCCAGAGCCAAAGTGGAGGTGGGCAGTGCTAGAGATTCAAAGTGTAATTGCAAAAAGATAAGGGCAACACTGTAGTCATAAGGCCATTTCCTTTGTTAGAGGATACAGCAAAGCCTAGAATAGCTATAGTTTGTTGCAAAACAGATTTAGGAATGAAATAAAATTCTTCTGTATATATGAAAAGGCTGCTCTGCCTAGGATCATAACCAAATTAGGGAAAAGTGAGCAGCTGACCTAGGTGCAAACTATTTGGAGCAGGCAATTGGCAGTTGTCAGTGGGGAGAGAGGATATGCAGTATTGGCATGCATATAAGAAGCTGGGGTGTTATCACTGCTTCTTAAATAAATGCAATTAGTGTCTTAGTGTTTTAGTAACTGTATTAAGGAGTTTGCATATACTCTGTGGAGAGTTCCACGAGATCACAGTTCCCTTTTCTTTCTTTTTCTTTCTGCTCTTCAACTTGAAGAAAGACTTTTTTTTGGGACTCATCTTTACGCTGAGGAGAGTTCAGCTTGGGAACTACCCAGGGTGACAGATGACCTATCTGTGATTCTGACTCTATGGTTCTGGCTCTGACAGATGACGTATCTGTGGCTCTGGCTCTGCCTTCCAGATATAGAACTATCTTTACACAGATGACATTATAGAAGGAAACAAACCACGTCCAGACCAACAGGCAATAGGGTATTTGTCTGAAGACCACTACTGTGACCATTAAAGTCTTCAGTTATGCTGCTGGTAGTAAGTTTCAGAGGAATGCCTTTTGGACAGTACAGCTAATCCTGGTGTGGTTCCTCTACAAAACGGAGAGTGATCTCACTCCAAAGCATTTTGGATTGACCAGTACTAAGCATTCTTCTGTAAAGAGTTGTGCCAAGCTTTCCTTTTGATGTACGTCACATGATCTTCATTATATTGTAATTTGTGTATTTCCATCTTTTATTTGGTATATTGTAATTTATGTGTTTTTCACATTTTACTGTAAGTAGATCATGCCTAACGAAGGCCTCCAGTAGTCTAGATCACCTACCTGCTTAATAAAAATAAAATAATGAACTTTCCCTAGAATTAACAAATCTTAGGATAATAACGTCTGCAGATGAAATGCTGCCCTTGCAATTGAGTACTATGCACTCAGACCTGCAAACCAACTTACATGACAATTTTGGGTCTACTACAAGTGATTGTGTACCATTAGTTCTCAACATACTTTTCTGTTACCATTAGCTCAAGTTGGCAAGTGCCCTAACTTGATCTGCATAAGCTTAAGGGAAGAATAACTATCCCTTCCAGAACCCTGATTCTAAAGCTACTCTTCCACTTAGTTCCTAAATGTAAATGTTGAATGGTCCATAAACCTAAAAATCCCCATTCCCTGCCTAACCCTAATCACTCCTTAAACCTAAAATCCCCCTCCCCTCCCTAATCCTAATCTGCTGTTCACTCCCAAAACCTAAATCTCCTTCCCCTTATTAACTCTGGCCTTACAGTTATTTCCTAAACCTAAAATCCCCCTTGCTTCCCTAACCTTAACCTTCCATTCACTCCCTAACCCTAAAATCCCCCACCCCTCCCTAACCCTAATATCTTGATTACTCCCTAAACATAACATTTTCATCCCCTCCCTAAACTTAACCTTTGAATTCCCTCCATTCACTCCATTAAGCTAAAGTTCCCCTTCCTTCCCTAAATGTAAAGTGTCCCTTCCCGTTTTCCTTCCTCACTTACCTCATCCATGGCAAGCACTTGTTTGTGCATGTCCATTTTAGCAGCTGTGCTTGTGAACTCACATTTGAATCTGAGCACCCATTCTGATTGTGAGCCAGTGGAATTCTAGCAGCTTGGGTTTGAGCAGCTGTAGAACACTTCACAATTTGCACCTGGACCACTACTAACAAACTTACTAATTAACCCTAAGAAAACCAATCTCATAGTTTAGTCTTTGCCACAGCTAAGAAATGACCCACTATTTCCCCCATTCGCTTAACAAATCTTAATGAGAATACAACACCTAATGTCACTGAGAAGAGGTACCTAGGCCCAAGGCCAGTGTTAGCATTTTGGGGCCCCCAGCAAATGTCAAGTTGGAGGCCCTCTAGACATTTCCAAGCTAAGTATCACCCCATCACTGTTACCCCTCCTAAGCAGCCTTTTAGTTCATGCTGCAAACTTTTAGGAGTAGTATGGACAGAATGACCTGTGGCGACAGTGCTCTTACATTACCACAGGCATGTGTACCACACTATGTTGGCCCATCTCACAAAGGGACATCAGCAGTTACTGGCATTTAGTTGCAACAGTGATGCATTGCAACAATTCTATGTACAGGGCTGGAGTTAGGTGGAATGGCACCCTAGGCACTGCCTACTGTTTCAGCTCCCCTCTACATACACACATCCTCCATTGACCCCCCCATTCTTGGCTCCCCCCATACGATGCACATTACTTTTCTGACATTTTGCCTTACTTTTCAACTTTTTCTGTACGCCCTGAAGTGCATTTGAAGTTTTTTTTCCTCTTCACACACCTTCTTGGGCAATGATGGCTTGAATAGAAATTATGATTAAGGAAAGAAATTCAGTGTTGTTGTTCAGCTTTTGTTTTTCTTGCATCCTTTTAACATCCCTTTCCTGACCAAGACAGCACGGTAATAACCATTTAGGAAATGACTCAATTAAGCTACTGCACCCAGAGGTCATAGGGATTATATATACTCTGAGGTGCATTTTAGAGCATTTCCCAACCTTTTAATTCAATGGCACCCTAAGCAAAAATCACGAGTAAGAAAAGAATTTCAGTTTTATTTTTTCTTTCTTTCAAGGAATACATAAAATGTGTCAAAGGCTTAATGTTCAAAGCTGACAAAACAGTAGCTCCCAATATACTAACAAGACAATTGTTGAGAAGATAAACAGGTCTTAACTGGGAAGCAGGGGTAAGTCACTTATTTACCTCATTGAAGAGTAATGCATGCCTTCCCTGATCTTGTCTTGTAATTTTGCTCTGTCCTTTGTAAAAAGTTTGATTTGCTGGTAAATTATTCAAGATTACAGACAGTCAATAAATCCAGATATAAGAATTTTATACATCTTATTATCCAAAAAAATGTATATTGATGCACACAGTCTAACTTTTTAAGTGAATTAGAGTAATATTTAAAATGTGTTCCTGCTTTTGCGCCTTTATTCTGCTATTATTTTGGGAACTGCACAGAATTATTGAGCAAAGAAGTTGAGAGTTATAGTATTTGCTGTTCTGCAGGTGTTTATAAAGCTCCTTGAAAGCGAAAACTATTCCTGAAGATCAGAAGCATTAGCTCTTCTTAAAATCCGATATGGACTGCTCTCTCTAGTGCTAACCTTGATCAAGTTGCTGTGGTTGGGTGCCCCACAAGAACCCCGCAGAGTTTGCTGGTACCTAGATCTAATACTCAACTCTACTCTTTCCTTTACCACACATACAGATTTTGTAACTAAAAAGTCTTTACTCAGTTAAACATATGTTACAAGATCAGTCACCTCCTTTCACATGATGCTTGCTGGGCCATTGTTAAAAATGTTTTAACTCATTACAGCCAGGTGACACCTCCTTCTGTTTCTGTGTAACCACATCCTCTAGGTATCAAGTATTGCTTGTTCCTATTTGCATTAATCCACAAACCATGCTGTATGCAAGGTATTAAAATAGTTCATCTTAAAGCACATACAATGGCAAATACAATTGTATTGATATTTCACCTCTGTTTAGTGCAGGCAAAGATATATTAATTGTTGTTTGAATAATATTTATTTAGATTGTTATAAACAAACATGTTTTTCCTAAATAACTCAGCAACCAAGTAGCTCATACAGAACCGCTTAACCTCATATGAAAGCTCTCAACTAGATGAAAAAAATGATGCTGATGGTAGGTGTGTAATTTGAGTGGTTGCTTGAATATTGTAAGTTGTTTACAAAATATGACGCACTACTGTAACTTATAAAATCCAGTTTAAGATCTAGAACCAAGATAATACTTCCGCTGTAAAAAGAGATTATGCTGAAGAGTTTGCATTTACACTTATTTAGTAATGCCTGTGGTTCCAGAGATATAAACATTTGTTTGAAATGTGATGACATGATTTAATTCTATAGAAAAGTTTAGGTTCCATCCATTGGAAGTTACAATGCAAACTTCCATAGCTCCATTGGAGGGAATACCCAACATGGCCTTCCTTTTCTCATTAAGCATTCAGACTGCAATACTCACTCTATACAGACTGCTGAGAAAGAAAATCTGCAGTCATTTTCTTAGCAGACCCTGAGATGCACCATTTCAATTTGCAAAAAATTTCCAAATGGCTTTCGGTGCCTCTTAGGGACACTTTTTTCCATAGTACTTTAATTTACAAGGTTGTAAAACATGGTCTCTGACCCCTCTTAAGAGTGAAACTACATTTACAAGACAAACCTTACATACACAGAAGTACACAGGACAACAATTTCTCTCTACGATGCCCTCCATTTCAAACTGCTGTAGTTGAAAGAGCCTTTTCTAGGTTGGGAAATGCTACCTCAAATCATTTGCCTACTGACATCAAAAATCTGGAAACAATTAAATGTTTCAAATATGCAATTAAAGAGCATCTCTGTACTGAATTTAACTGAAAATCCTACCATCAGGTAACTTACGATCTTATGTCATTTTATTTTTATTTAACATTTGTTAACCGAGAAAGTCTGACTTGGAACGTAGCCAATTTTCAGCAGAGGCCTGGGGAGAAACACTCCAGACACGTCTTTGAACATGGGAGGAAACCAGAGCACCCGGAGGAAACCCACACAAACACAGGGAGGACATGCAAACTCCACACAGAAGGCACTCCAGCCGAGAATTGAACCGGAGAACCTCTTGCAGTGAGGCAACGTTACCACTGCACCACTGCGCTGTCCAAGAAAAATCATGAAAATGTCATGAAAAATGTATTTAAGAAACTTGTCTCAGCCTCTTAATGTGACAACTAAAAGCATATATTTTACATGCATATATGACGTTATGTATCATATGTATACGTGCACTGTATTTTATGCATAACTTAGCTTGGATTTTGTATATTTTTCTTTTCTCAATGGATCATTTTAATCTTACACTTTATTCATTCAGTCTTATCATTCTGTTCTGAGTTTTGCTATGTACTAATTTTGTATATAATAATGTTGATTGAAAAACTGTGATGTATTTTCTGTTCTCTGAGCTTTGGTCATAACTGTAAAAGTTCAATAGACCAGTCCACGTATCCGGTGAACAAGTAGTAAATTAATAAATAAATAAACTGCCAGTTCAACATTAACCTTCACAAAAATATTAATTCTACTCTTATTTCTAAATGTTATAAGTTCACATGTTCATAAGTACTTACTAAGCTATTGCTATGTGAGGATCTTAAGAAGCGAAGCCTAACATTCGCATGGTAGCTTTTAGCCCTTATATTTTACATACAAATAACCTTGAGATAGGCCAGACAAGGATATGTTGGGACATTTACATGTTTCCCCTATCCATGAGGGACAGGGGTGCTAAACTGGTGGTAATTTTATGGTTGCTTATCCACTCATCCAAATTACATTTGAATCAATTAGGAGAAGTACTTTGCATTATGTGGAACAGAAGATGGTTCCATGGAATCAGTATTCTCTATGATACAAACCTATTCCTCCAGTATACTCTGTTTATTTTACAAGGAGATCTTCTCTATCTAGTTTTATTGCTGTCTTTATCTTAGTATGCACATTCTCCCTTGAGTATATATAATAAAAAATTGCCATTATTTCTTCTTGCCACTATCTACTTTCATTTCCTACCATATTTATTCTTAACTTTTGTAACACTGTTATTTTTGTTAGTCTTTTATCTCTTCATTAACACTTCCTTTTTAATCTTTAATGTATTTGGCTTATTTCAAAATTATTCAAAATTAGACAGTATTTTAACACAAATTTATTTTCATATTTGCATGTGTTAGAATTCACAACAAATGCAGAAAACACTAAATGTACTACTGGATTTATAATTCCCAAACATGCTTTATCCTCTTTATTAAATAACCCCTTCTTTTTTACTGGATTTAATCTTGAACATCATATTGAAGTAAACACACTCTGTAACAGTTCTTTAAATTTCACCATTGGAAACCTGCATACTCCTTCTAAATACCCTAATTTTTTCCACTGTCTTAGTATTTATAAAATATACAGTCCTCCTAAATGATTTCATAAATGTCTTTCATAACCATGCAATACTTTTCATGTTCAGCAAGATATTATACCATTGTTCAGTTATCACAGAATTCTTGCCACACCAGATCCTTAATACTATTACTTCTGTTGGAACAAATTAATTAAGTTTATGTACTAACTTTCCCTAACCCTTTACTCATTTTTTTTAACTTCAAGCCTACCCTCCCCTAGTTAGTATGAATACCACCACAGTTCTACCCTGAAAACAGGCCCCAGGCCTAGTGGAACTAACATGATTAAAAAAATAAATAAACATAAAATAAACATAAATATGATTTTCCAAATCACTGAAATTTCAAAATGCTTTTGTTATATAATTAAAAAAACGGCCAGGTTTTAAACAAAACCGAGGAAGTAAGCACTGTAGTGTACAGCGATTAATGTTGCTGCCTCACAGCACTTAGTTTTACAGTTTGGTTTTCAGCTGGAATGTCTTCTATGTGGAATTTGCATATCTTCCCTCTATTTATTTGGTTGTGGGGTTTTGCTATGTGCTGTGGTTCCCCCCCCCATCTCCTAAAAACCTGCCACAACTAAACTGGCATTTCTTCAAATTATTGGTAAGTGCTCATGCTGTATAGGCATGAGGATCTGTGTATTCATACATGCGTGTGCATGTATGTGTGTGTCCTGGGATGATGGACTGGTGACTAGTCTATGAACGGGTGTCTCCTACACCCTTTGGTTGCTGTTATAACATCCATTGCCTCCAAACCTTGAAAAGGATAAACTTGGTATCAGAAAATTAATGAACGATTCAACGAACAGGCTTAGAGTGTGCAGCTATACAATGCAATGTCTGGTAAAGCTCCATTTCCCAAACAATCCTAATTACGCTTCACTAAACAATTCCTTTGATTTCTCACTTTTGTGTATTAATTCAGACAAAAATCACTTTTTTTGTAGTAGGCAATACTTAATTTATAAGTCAGAATTTATTTGGATATATATTTATTTTGTGACTCACCAAGAGCTGACAAATTTTCAGTATGGAAGACTTTCTGTAGTGGAGGTATGTAGATAACAGCCAGTTGACCCAAAAGGGAACCTAGTACAGAACCAAGGAACATACGGTTTCTGAAAAGCCCAATGTCAAAAACAGATTTTGTCTGCAAAGAAAAAGAAAATATCAATCAGAAACTATCATTTGACCTGGTCTGAAAGCCATCATCCACTTAATGAAATGATAAATATATCTGCTCTTTGTGACTATGCAGAATATTGTCATAAGTGATTAATAACCAGTGGATCTTAAATGAATAGTCAAGACTTTGCAGAATGTAAACAATTTCTAAGAGGATAGTTAATGAGCTAAATCATGTTTATTTCTCATTCAGTAATACTGACCCAAGGCTGTAAGAAGCAATTTTATTTTAACCCTGGTTTTTACAAAAAAGTGACAGTTATATGCTGCAAGACACACATAATCATAACTGAACAGCAAATGCAGATTTATAGGGACCTACAAAACAAAAATCAAATCAGTAGTACATCACATTCACAATGTAAACATACCAATGTGTAAGCATCTTCTAATGTTATAAATGGACAGATACTAGAGATCACAGCGGTGTGCTGCATTCTGCTTTACTGAACATGTAAAAGCTGGTAATACACATGGTACCACATTGCCATCTAGTGGTGCTGTAGCTGCTGAAACCACAAGTAATAATACCCAACAGGGTGAGTGTTACTGGAGAAAAATGGAGGACTGTACAGAGACATGACAAACAGGCAGATGGCATCACTGTGACATCGTGTATGCTTTCGTTTGCTATTTATGTGATACCAATTTTCACACAAACTTTTTTGCCTGATGAGGGACTTTTTCCCCAACACTAACATTTTCTCTAGGTTTTTAAAGTGCATCATTATTTGTGGGGGCAGTTCTGAATTAAACTTATGTATTTAGCCACAAAGTGGTCTCATTTTAACTATTTCTGTTTTTTTGTTCTAATTGAAAACAAGATGGTACTCGAATTCAAACACACGCATTACAAATTTCTTTGAGATCCCTTTAGGATTAGTATTACATTAAACAAGATTAACAGTGGCAGTATGTATAGCAGTAGATCCTGATTACACAACTATGTATAACAGTAGTAGTTAAAAAAAGACCTCTATCAATAGCATCGGGTAAAATTATTATACTGAATAAAGAGACTGACCTGTTAAATATGTACTTTAACTACAGATTACTTTAGTATATAACACTTGAAAGGCTGGAGAAGTGAAGATGCTCTCTTTGCGATTGGTGATGGAACAGTGGCCAAATTACTAGTGGGTATTGAAAAAGCTGCATTTGTTCTGTTTTGTTATGTGAGCTTTAAAATAAATAATGCTTTTAGGCAAGTAAATGCATGGAGCTAACTAAAAAAAATAACTATGAAATGTTGCCAATGAACTATAGGCCTTTTTTGAGTAACAATGACAGCGTATATCAGATGTTTTAGTTTGTTTTCAAAGTGTTGCTCTAAGTCAAGAAGGAATGTGAAAGAATGAGTTATACTACAAATAGCTAGCAGTTTGTTTTCAGTATATTGTTCTGTTAAGAAGTAATTTCAGTGAATAAATTATACTACACTCAACTATAACAAACTGCAGCAGCAGACCTATAACTTATAACACCATAAGATCCTGATAAGGAAAAAAATCAGGTCCAAAGAGTGCCTTTCCTTTCATACTATGTAGTAGCTGTGTATTTAATGACAGTGCAGAAGAAAATCCCAAAAATGGCATAGAATAAAGAACACCAGCTCTTCAAAGAAGATGCAGATGCTGTGCAGAAGAAGAATTTCTAGGGCAGTGCATCATTAATATTTGTGTTTGCAGACAAACTGTTGTGGAAAGGGGAGTAGGACATGTCCATGATGGTCATTAATGTGCTGCTTTGAGTCATTTTACACAAGTTCTGTATTTTTTTGACAAAAACATTCAATAAACTTAGTGTTGGATTAAGTATTGCTTATTAGCGCTTTGCTTTTTATCATGCTGAGGACAAATTTTGATGGTTTGATTTTATTATTTACTGGCTTGCCTCCACATTCCATTGGGATTTTTTTGCGTATTTCTGGAGTCTTAAGTCGACATCATCAACAAATGTGACTTGGTAAAATTGTTCTAATTGTTATGGTACAACTGCATCTCAGTGGGCTACTGAACGAAGCAGCAAGGAGTTATTTCTATTAGCAAAGGATGCTCAGGTGACTCGCTCAGACTAAGGCAGCCTGTGTGTGTGTGAGTGTGTGTGTGTGTGTGTGTGTGTGTGTGTGTGTGTGTGTGTTTGTATGTATATGAGGGTTACAAAAATGCTCTGAACTGTCTTGTGATGTCAAGGTATATCCGTGATTTTGTGTTATATATTGTTTTTCTTGCAAACTTTGTGTTTTTGCTTCTGTAAAATCAATGTGGGTGCCATTCACTAACTAATAATACACATTTGAGTTAAATACTTAACAGTCTTTAGGAAAAAATGCTAATGGAAATCCTATTATTCTAGCAACATTCGACATATAAAAGGGCAATATATGTTCCTGATTGTCCCTGATTTTGGTATCATGTCATTCATTATATCTTAGTTTTTTTGCTTGATTCTTGAGCTAAGAGACTTATTGGTTTGCAAACGGGCTGTTGGTTGCAGTGGGTTGCATATTGCATTCCAAAAGCAGTGAGATGAAGAGTTACATTCCTGTATAGTAGTTAATGTATGTATTTATTCATTAATTCACCTGATCACATTCAAACTTCTGTAGTGTAGTAACAGTTGAACAAGTAGCTATAATTCATAGTTACATCTGTATTTTTGTGTGTGTGTGTGTGTGTGTGTGTGTGTGTGTGTGTGTGTGTGTGTGTGTGTCTGTGTAATCAACATGCTGTGATATGGATGCTCTTGACTTTCCCTGATTTTGCATAACGTGCCTGTTTTTGCATCATATTTTGGTCTGTTCCTCATAATATTTGTGGTTTTTGTTTCTCTGGCAAATCAATTAAAATCAATGAGAAGTTACTGAAACACAACAGACATTTGAATTTCAATTTTAGGATCCTTTAGAATAAGTATACTGATACAAAGCCTGTTCTAATAGCAACTTTCAAAATAAATAAAAGCAGTATCTGTCTCGGATTTGGATCCTTTGTTCCTCTATTTTCTAGCTTTCTCTTTGATCCTTGAGCTCAGAGATTCAGAGGTGGGGAGCTTGCAGTGGGTGGAACAATGTATTCTGACAGTAGTGAGCTGAGAAAATGTATTCCTGTGTGGAAGCTACTTATGAATTTATTAATTTTATTGTAGTCTCATTTTGTGTGTTGGTGGATTAAAATACATTATTTTGGCCAATTGTTATTATTATTATTGTATTACAATCTCATGTCCGAGGTGCACAAAGTTAATAATTTTAATTGATGTGGATGAAGGCAAGGTGGTTCATACAGCCTACCTTGATCTGGCCAAGGCCTTTGATACGATTTTCCACTCAGTAATCATAGAAAAACTCACTAAGCTAGGCATCAACCCCTATATCACTAGGTGGGTTGCAAACTGGCTCACAGATAAAACCCACAGTGTGAAAGTAGCTGACTCCAAGTCAGACTGCTGACCAGTCATGAGTGGAGTCCCACAGGGATCGGTCCTGTGTCCACTTCTGTTTGGTATTTACTTCTCAGAAGTCCAGTCCAACACAAAGGGACTCTGGCTGACAAAGTTCACAGACGATTGCAATTTGGCAGCCATTATTAACTCCACAAGTGATGTTGACATCCTACAGAAAGGCCTCACTGAGATCGACTGGTGTAAGAACCATTGCCTTAAGCTCAATGCCAAAAAATGTGTCGTCAGCCCCTTTGGGAAAAAACCAGTTCCCATGAACTACCACATCGATGGTAGTCCACTGATCACAGAAGGTGTTATAAGAGATCTGGGAACACAGGTTGACAGCAACCTCTCTTTTTTTACCACCACACTGCCATCGTGGCCAGAAAGTACTTCTATGTGGCACATCTCATTACTAAGGGTTTTGCATCCAGGAAGAAAGAGGTCATTGTCTTCCTCTACTCTTCCCTCATTAGACCAATCATCAAGTACAATGCCCTATTTGGCATGTATCTCACTAGACATCTGCAACAACAGGAGAGGCTGCAAAAGTACCCCACAAAACACTTGTCCTATATGGACAGACTAAAAAAACTCCAACTATTCTCTGTCTCATATAGCCTACTTAGAGGCAATCTCTGCTTGACTTATAAAGCCATGTTTGACCCAGCTCTGTTAGAAATGCTACATCTAAAGAAATCCCAAACCCTCTGCACCACATGCTTCAGAGACCTCAACCTCATTACCACAATCAACAGAACATGCTGGAGGGACAGGTTCATAACCCAGAGACTGCCCATGCTATGGAATAGACTTCCCATACATGTCAAACAGAACACCTCACTGATGAGTAGATGGGAAATAGCAAATTCACCCTGGGGATCATTTCAGTGGCTCTACTCGACACAGGCACTGGAAACTATGGTCGGGTGATACAATGCCAGGGTAATCCTATGGGTTAGGCTTGTAAAGGCTCCAGGGCCATTAGCCTAGTACACACCTATGAACCTATGAAACTATGTACTGTTGGTATCTGCTGATGAATACAAGTGACTGAACCTGCGCCCATTAGCTCAAGTTAAGTAGTCATTATTATAGCTTTTCCAGAACTAGTGTGCATTTATGTAAACCCACATGGAATACTTTACCGTGGCTGTGTTTTTTTATTAAACACAGACATCTGAGGTATGCACAGTCAATAAAGTTAATATAATTGTTGGGTTCAGGGGATGTCTGTGATGAAAATGTGTGTGTGTGTGTGTGTGTGTGTGTGTGTGTGTGTGTGTGTGTGTGTGTGTGTGTGTGTTTGTGTATATCTTAAAGTAACAGGTTGGCCATGAATATTTTTCACTTTCTTTCACAAACATTAATATTGTACAAAGTAAGTGATCGGCTACATTGATCTGGGTAGGATTTGTGTGGTAGCAACTAACAAGTGGCACAATGGTGCAGCCAGTAGCACTGCCATCTCACAGGGCTTGGTTCTATGGTAATGTTTTTGGCAGTGACTTCTTCTGTTTGCTGCTCAGATGTACTCCTTGTCTCTGTGAGTTTTATGCAAGTGTTCTAGTTTTCTCTCCAAGACCCTTAGCTGTATAATATATGCCTGTGGCCATTTATACTTTTACATTAATCCAAATCTAACATTAGAGAGGTACACAAAAGGTAGCTGTTTTTTGGGTAGTTACGCAGACAGACACTTTTCTCATATAGAATTTATATATTTTTTGCAAGCATTTGTCATCTGAGTTTATTGGGTATTACTATTTTGTTAGCTTTAGTCATTAAGTTTTAGACACAACTTATTTTTCACTGAAAAAAAGATGAAAAAGATTTAATGTCTTTCCTTACTCATGACTTTTTGTTTAAGCCATCATTAGATCATAAGGTTGTAAAAATCTGTAAGACATACCTCAAAGAATCAAGAACCATTTGATTTCTGGGGACCAAGCACAGTCAGGCCTCAGCTTAATTCACTTACTTCCTCCACACTTATTATAATGCAGTCCTGGCTAGTTCTTGGATGTTATAAGAATGGAGGAAAAAAAAATAAGACCAAGTGAACAAATAAATAAACAAGAAAGAAGTAATCTATCTGGATGTTGTGGGGCCAGGATGGGAAAGGCACTGGGGAGGTACAAGAGGACCAATGTGCAATCAATGGTGGGGGGTATGGAGTCCTTTACCTAGGCTAGCCTTGTTAACAGTAGACAGACATCTGAGGTGTGCATATTCCATGAAGTGGCTAGAATGAGTTGGTACCTGAGGCAGTTTGTAGATGAACTTATCTGATACCATCATTTGTTTGATCATAGGGGTTAGTCGCAGACCTGTCATCATAGAGCTCCACACAATTCCATTTAACCCCACCCACTCATTTGCTTCCTGCTACCACTCTTGCCAAAGTCACCAGTTGCTAGTGCCTACAACTTTGTGAAGTGTGTTATGCACTTTTTTCTCGTCATTGCATTCATTCAAACAAATCCCGCATCTCAGTTTATTTTGCAGAGTGCTGTAACTCACAAAATGAGCTGTTGCATTTATGAGCCATTTTCTTGTCATGTACTGTCTTCAGCTTCCTCTTCAAAGTCCCATGTCATCACAAAGAACACAAGAGTGGTTAAGCACTATTATGTCAGCAATGCTTCTGTATATTGCAAATGTCAAATTAATTCTCCAATAATATAATTTTATATATTAGAAATATAAAATAGCCTGTCAATAAAACCCAGTGTTCCTGTACAAGAGGAGTGTTAGTCTGATACAAACTGATTATATTTTCAAACACAGACAAAATTCCTACCTGACTGTGTTTAAATATTTCCTGTCAATATATATAAACATTTATTTATTATCTATCTATACACACACAAACATTTCAATGCAGTGGCTTGGCCCTTTAATAGCTTGGCAAAACAATAGAATTTGAGATACTTTTCTTAGATCAAATCCAAAACCAAAAACCAAGAGCGACAAACTGCTTCATCCAGGTGGTGTGTAGGAAAGCTGAAACCACAGAAAGTGATACTCCAAGGTTGTGATAGTTTTGAGTATTATTTTTTGTGGTTTCTATTTTTCTTAGATCCAGATGTAAGGTTACTGAAGTCTCTTACTTTTTTTGTGGGGTTGAGAAGAAGTAAATACTGAAAGCTATACTTGTGACTTATTTCCACCTGAAAAAAAGTAAAATAATGCTAGACAAATGTTTGTAATGAATAACACTTTTTTTCTTGTCCTTCATTAATTTGTAAAGTTATTGAAAATTTGAAAACTTGCATTCAGCTTATGCTAAAGTTTCCATCTGTTTAGTTTCTGTCTATAGAACTGATATAGCATCAGCCAAAATGCATAGCAACAATCTTAGAACAATAAAAATGACACACTGTGTTTATTTTCCTTCACTTTCACATCTCCTTCCATCAGCTGATAATTTAGATAAGGTAGTTAAATTTACTTAGCCCTTATACGACACTCTGCAGCCTTGCACTTTATCTTTGAAAATGGCCATATAACAGCATCGATGTACAAAGCAGACATTCTGGACCATCTTTAAAGGAAATAAATTAGCATTATAAAACAAATGGCTTATTTTGCTAGATCATCACCACAGAAGTGCAGTTTAGTGGCATCAGTATTTACTAGAACAGTATGCAACGTACCTGAGAACGGCACCCAAGTGCATTAAACATATCAAACAGCACAAAGCAAGTGAAGGTCATTGTTGTACTTCGTGGTGTGGAGCCATCGGGTTGGAACTGTGGAATGTTGAACAAAACACAGCTATTAGGAATGACTGTCATTTTTACAATTTACTGCATTTTTACCTTATTTATCTATTTACTGTTTGGTAACCCTTTTCAGCCACAGCCAGAGAGTATAGATGAAGTGACACGTATTCATAGACAAACATAATTATATGCCATAGCAACAGTTTGGTACTAATGCATGTTGGGGTTGGTACAGCGTTAAGGTTTTACCTCACAGACACAAGGTACAGGGTTTGATTCTTACCTTTAAAAGGGAAATTGGCTAGGTTTACAATAGCCCACAAGGACAGCTAGCCTAGTTCTTACCTGTAAGTACAGAGCACACACAGAATAATAAACCTACACATACAGGCTATTTACCTACACTTAGAAGCAAGGTATTTACTATACAATACATCTGTATATATGGCATGCTGGCGATAGGTTATGCTGAGTGATTGCAGAATGTTAATGTTAACAGTGATCTCTAAACCATTTGCATTTAGTTTACTTATACTTATAGTATTTGGAGAAAGCCTTCTTGAACTATGTGATAGATTTAAATCCCCCACAATTTAGATGGTGGTCCCCTTTACAATGCTGTTGTTATATATTATGAAGTATATACTTTATTGTAGCCATTCTAACAAATATGCATCATTATCAAATCAGGTACAGGGAACACTCATCTACTGAAACATCATAAATAATGTTAAGGATACTTACAGCTAATATGTAACTGTTTACATATGTGTAACACATTTTAGTAGCTTTTAATAACTACAGGTTACATGCAACAGTAGAACATTACATTTGGGCTACAATACCTCAGTAGTACAGATAAATTCACCACTAAAATATTTTCATTTTTTTCCCAAGATATATGTATTCAGTTTGTAAAATAACTTTGTAGTTTTCACATTGTTAAATGTGGCAGACATTTACAAGGCAGCATAAAATAATGGATTCCTATAAGAGTTAAGAAGTAGCATAGAACCATGTCAGGAGAGTTTAGCTTTTATTTGTAATGGGTACAGCATAGCACCATATTAACAATGCTGCTTTTATTCATAGTAGACATAGCCTTAGGACAACAAAAAGTACGCAGGAACACTTTATGCTTGATTTATACCTCAATAACTGTGCAGGCATAGAATGTGGGATAAGGAAACACAGTTCATGAATCTGCTCCTCCTGCTAACCTCTGCTTCATTAAAGCTAAGAAAAATGTCCCCCGCCCCAGTGGTGGTATGTGATTCTTAAAGGACACTTGCTGAGGAAGTTCTGACAGTTTGAATGAAAAAATAAACGCCGCCCCATTGTGTAGGCCTTTAACCAAAGCAGTGTATGCTGACTGCCTCTCTTCTTTTCCAACTCCCCATAAATCATATGAACGTGATCAGTAAGTGATGCTCATTCTATCACCCTCACAATCTCTATGGTAATGTGTGTCTGTGATTCTCCACTCAGAATAGTAGTCATTGGTGCCCTCAGTTTTACTGTGATGTAATAATGAGCCCTGCCTACTCTTATAGCCAGTGGACACCCCACAACTCTCATATATTTTAGCAGTAATCAGAGTGTCCATACATTTTCCTAGCCCACTCACACATTCTGACTGTTCTCTCTGTCCCCTTCCTCCCCCTTACCTAACCTAACTGCTATGCATTGCATACCCAGCCAGTTTTGATTAGCGATCATTGCTCTCTGCTTACCGCAGCCAACATGTCAGTGACTGTTAACACCTCAATAAGTGTGGCCATCCTTTAGGGATTAGTATCCACTGCTTATCCCTATCTCACCAAGGACTTGCCTGTCCCCTCACTCAGTCAATAATCAGATCTCTATCCAAAGTCCTACACACAGTCCAACAATAATTAGTGTCTCATTTTGTTATAATCTGTCTTCTGCTACTCCAGAGGTGGGTCTCTGCTTGGATACTATGGTTCTCCTCACAAGTGGCGGTGATGGTTCAGCTGGGATATCCCTCAGTAGCTTACATGGTATAAGATAGCCAGTCTATACCACCTCTGACAACTAGACATTCTGTAGTTCCCCTTTCTCTGAGACAGCATGATAGACATATAGAAACCTGATTTCCCCAAGTCAACGAGGTTAATAATTAATGCTTGCCTCTCGCATGCTCTTGAAACTCATAATATTTCTGCTTAGAACTACATGTTATCAGCATGGTGGGAAGTAGCACCTTGCAGCCTATAGCTGGATTCTTTTTGGCACCTACTATGTACAATATGATAAGCCAATCAATGCTGAAAGAGTGCCAGCTGCAGCTTTTATTAATCTAGCCAGAGACTTCTAAGTTATTTTTAATTTGTGTATCAGTTATGACAAAACATGTAGAAAAATGGCCATCCTCATTTGTGTTCTCACTCTTTAATATTTGTAGAACAATTTCTTTCAGGTACCTCTTGTAGACTATCCTGATGGTATTTTAATGTATAACAGCTACAGGCATGAATTCTGGTGTTAGGACAACGACAACGGCCAGCATATGCAGCATAAAGTATTTTATTAAATAAATAAAAAGATCTCAAAAAGGCATATAAATGCCAAACAGCCTATAACTTCAAACCGGTTTCGGCTCTATAGCCTTCTTCAGTGAAAAAGCAGAAAGACATCTGTGAACATTCCTTACAATTTATAATTACCATCAACCAATAGCATTTTGGTATAATCCAACCACAAGCTGGTTAGAAAATTAAAGACATAGCAAGTAATAACCATTTAGACCTAACAAAAATGAAGCCCTATATATATGCAAACAATATACACCAGAAAATAATATATGTATACATAATATCTAAACATAAATATATATTCATAAGAATACCTCAAGTATATATAAATAAAAAATGAAGTTATATATGCATATAGTTATAACAATAGTAAATTCATCAAATTAGTTTAAATGTTAACAACCAAATAGCACAATAATTTGTATAAGAATATTATCAGAAAATTAATAAATAAGGCATCATATATAGTCTATAAAAATGAAATATAACTCTTATATATAATATACATAGATATATGTATTATAATATCAAACACTAAACATGATAATGATAAAATTTACCCAAATCTATGGGCTTGTAACTTTAAGATCCACTTGCCTTCTTCTTCTACTTTATTCTTAATGTCTCCTAACCCGACCAGTTCTACCTACTAGTTCAAGAACCTGAAACTTAAAGCAGTGTGTGTGGATCCCAACTCCTTGATGTGTTTGGCTAGTGCATTGGTGATGTTGCTCTTGGCACAGCATAAATATGCTCCTGATGCTCAATGAGGGTCCTAGTTGTCATGCCTACATAAAAGATGAAACATTGCTGACATCTAGCAACATATATCAGACATTCTGACCTGCAGTCAGCATAGCCCTTGAAAAAGTACGCCTGGTGTGGGGGTGTGTAAAGCAATCTGTAGTATCTATGTGTATACATTGATTGCAGGTATGACAGGGATGTGTGCCTGTCTTGCTAAGTGATCTATAAGATGGTTGGTTGACCCTGTCATAACAGAGTAAGCTGTTGAGGGAAGACATGTTCTTATATGCTACCCTGGGTCTCTCATCAATAAGCCTCTTGATCCTATCATCTGCCATCAAAAGTCTCCAATTATTGTTCAAAATATTCAACACGTGTTTGTTCTTATTAGTGTAGGAATAATAACTCTGTGGATGTCAGAGTCCTCTTTGATCTTATTGTTGGCCGAGGAACGCCTCTCCCTGTCTATTGATCAGTGGAGCTCCTACATCTTTCCTAAGTCCATCGCTTTGCAGTGATCTGTCCAATCACATGGTCACGGTCATAACCTCTTGAAATAAAGTTCCTGGCTAACTGTGATTTATGTTCATTGTACACCAGATCTTTGGGATGCTAACTTGGACACCCTTAGAGTTTGGTTCTTAACAATATTGTTGTGAACATGTCTGGGGTGCATGCTATGACGGTGAAGAAGATTATTCCTCCAACAAGGTTTCCTGTAAATCTCAGTCTCAAAACTGTGATTGCCTTTAATAATCTTGACATCTACCAACGTCCTATGCTATGAGGAGAGATATTACCTGCAGACCAAAGGCGTAGCGATGGGCACACCTTGTGCCAACGCCAGCCCTAATTTGGTACTGGCACAATGGGAGGACTCACATCTTTACTCCCGATTTTGCATATAGGGAACATCTGAGATATTTTAATCGCCGTGGATTTATATCTTTTGCTGTGGGGTGGTAGCTTGGAACAACTCCAACTCTTTATTGACTATCTAAATGGGACGACCAGTTTTCTTTGCTTTTGATTACTCTAAGGCCAATAGGGAGATAGATTTCCTAGATGTCAAGATTATTAAAGGCAATCACAGTTTTGAGACTGAGATTTACAGGAAACCTTGTTGAGGAATAATCTTCTTCACCGGGTCATAGCATGCACCCCAGACATGTTCACAAATAATATTGTTATGAACCAAACTCTAAGGGTGTCCAAGTTAACGTCCCAAGATCTGGTGTACAATGAACATAAATCACAGTTAGCCAGGAACTTTATTTCAAGAGGTTATGACCGTGACTATGTGATTGGACAGATCACTGCAAGTTTATGGACTTAGGAAAGATGTAGGAGCTCCACTGGATCAATAGACCGAGACGCTTCGCCAACAATAAGATCAAAGAGGACTCTGACATCCACAGAGTTATTATTCCTACACTAATAAGAACAAACACGTGTTGAATATTTTGAACAATAATTGAGACTTTTGATGGCAGATGATAGGATCAAGAGGCTTATTGATGAGAGACCCAGGTAGCATATAAGAACATGTCTTCCTCAACAGATTACTCTGTTATGACAGGGTCAACCAACCATCTTATAGATCACTTAGCAAGACAGGCACACATCCCTGTCATACCTGCAATCAATGTATACACATAGATACTACAGATTGCTTTACACACCCACACCAGGCGATTTATTTTTTTCAAGGGCTATGCTGACTGCAGGTCAGAATGTCCGATATATGTTGCTAGATGTCAGCAATGTTTCATCTTTTATGTAGGCATGACAACTAGGACCCTAATGCGGAACGCATCAGGGAGCATATTTATGCTATTGCCAAGAGCAACATCACCAATGCACTAGCCAAACACATCAAGGAGTTGGGATCCACACACTGCTTTAAGTTTCAGGTTCTGAACTAGTAGGAAGAACTGGTCGTTAGGAGACATTAAGAATAAAGTAGAAGAAAGAGAAGGCAAGTGGATCTTAAAGTTACAAGCCCATAGATTTGGTATAAATGATAGGCTAGCCCTCAAACCTTCTTAGCAAACAGACCTTTGAGACACTAGGAAGGATTTTGGGTTTGTTTTTCATCAACATGCTGTTGTGATATGCTAGATTAGTTCTATGATTTTGTGTATGCTTTCCAATGATCTAAATATGTATGGTAGGATTTTATAATGTTTGCATTTTGTGTTTTACAACTTTTACTCTGATTCGCTACTGCAAACACATGTTTTGTGTGTCATGTCTTATTTAAACAGTTGGTTTTGAGCTGCTTTAATGTCTGATGAAGCGTTAGTGATAACGCGAAAGCGCTTACCATACTGCAGTTTGTTCGAGTTTTATACCAATAAACCTGTGTTTTATCCATTGGAGACTGATTTTATCAAGACCTTGCTTCATGGTGCACCTTCTTTTGTTTTTTCAATACAGTATCCTACCTTCACCAAGAATGATGCCACAATACAGAAATAAGATGATCAGCTTTAACAATTGGCTTAAACTCTGGTGTCATTCAAAGGGGATCCAATGTCTGTCTGCCTGGGATGACATGCTGGACAAGCCACGCTGCTTCGCAAGGGACGGCTTGCACCTGTCACCCCTGGGATTTCGGATATTGGCAAAGGCTCTTGCCACCCCCATAGTGCCTTTTTTAGGCAAGGCTCAAATTCTAAACCTACCACCTAGAACACAAAAAGGAAAAACTAAGAGTAATGCTGCTCAATGCCAGAAGTCTAAATCTCAAAATGCACGCACTCGAGGCCCTTCTCAGTATGGAGAACATCGATGTCTGTGCTGTGACAGAAACCTGGTTCAAGGCTCCTGAGAGCACCCCAGCACTATCAGATTTTACCTCATATCATGCCCGCCCCAAAACGGACAATACCAAGAAAGGAGGGGGTATCCATATTCATCAAGGACACCCACACCTCAAGACTGGTGGCAACGACGATGCATTGGAGACCATCCAGGTGCAATTAACCATAGGCAAGACTGCTCTGCAAATTGTAGCATGTTACAGGCCACCTCACAAACTCAGGAACCTCACATGGCCTTCCTGAAACACTAGAGGGATAAATGTATCACCAAACACCATCATACTAGGTGACTTCAATTACCCTAATATAGACTGGGAACACTACTCAAGCCCAAACACCCTAGCCCAAAAGTTCCTGGAATTCATAAACTCAAATGCCATGGAACAACTAGTCACCATCCCCACAAGAGGAGAAAACATACTTGATCTCATCATCACGAACATGGGAGCACAATGTTCAACACCGAAGTATACCCCTCACTGGTGAGATCAGATCACAAACTAATCTCGCTGGAGGTCCTCATCCCACCCCACCTGAAATAAAAAGACCACAGTAAAGAACTTCTCGAAGCCGACTTCACACTTCTAAAGACTAGTGTGGTCTCCTTTAAGGCCCGAGCTGGAAAACAGTACTCAAGCCGCTGAATCACTTACAAATGCCTTCTACCAGCACCTGCAGGACTGCATGGATAAGGCAATCCCAAGCAAAACAAAGACTCTTTGTACCAAAGGCAAGCCCAGTCTGGTGGACCCCAGCCATAAACAAACTCTACAACAAAAGGAGGAAGCTACTACAAGATAGAGCAAAATCCTTAAAAGGTAAGACACCCTTGATCACTATAAGTAAAAAACTAAGAGCTCTCATAAAATCATCCAAAGCAAATTTTGAGAGAAAAATAGCTAAAGACTCAAAAGACAATCATAAGGCCTTCTTTAGCTATGTTATAAACCTGGGAGGAAACTCCCAGATATGCTCAGAACTAGTTCAAAATGATGTGAAGATTACTGATCCTACAGACATTGCCAACATACTGACTGACAGGTTCAGTGCAAACTTCTCCCCCCCTCCCCCCCAAAAGGAGAGATATCTATACCAAGCGATTGCAGCCCCCCAAACATCTCCAACGCCCAAGTGAGAACTGCTCTCCAAAGCAAAAACACAGCATCCATGGGACCTGATGGTGTCCCCGGCTGTGTGCTCCACGAACTCAATGAGGAACTAAACCCACAGCTAGGACAGCTGTTTAATCATAGTCTTACCTCTGGATATGTACCCAGGGAGTGGCGCACTGCAACTGTGGTCCCACTTCACAATGGCGGTGCCTCCACCGACCTGGAAATTACCGCCCATTAGCTTGACAAGCCTTATCTGCAAAGCCATGGAGAGGATCATAATGGACCTCATAAATAAAGACATAGGGAATTTGCAGACATTGGATCCATCCCAGTTTGGCTTTGTCAAAGGCAGATCATGCCTTCTAAACTTGGTTGACTTTTTCAAACAGTCACCAAAGCCATTGATGAGGGAAAGGCAGTCCATACAGCCTACCTCGATCTGGCGAAGGCCTTCGATACAATACCCCACTCGGGTATCATTGAAAAACTCATCAGCTTAAATGTTAACCCATACATCACAAGATGGGTTGCAAACTGGCTGAGTGGACAGAACCCACAGGGTCAGAGTTGCTGGCGCCATGTCAGACTCAAAGCCTGTCACAAGTGGTGTACCACAGGGCTCAGTCCTGGGCCCACTATTGTTTGGCATCTACTTTTCCTAAGTACAAGCAAACACAGGAGGGTTATGGCTGACAAAGTTTGCAGATGACTGCAAACTGGGCCATAGTAGAAAACACATCTGACACAGATATCCTTCAGAAGGGTCTCACAGAAATGGATAACTGGTGCCAGAGCCATGGCCTAAAGTTAAATGCCAAAATGTATAGTCATACCCTTCGGGAAAAACAAGGTTACCCCTAGCTACCAAATAGGTGGCAATCCACTGAGCACAGAAGAAGTTATCAGGACCTGGGGACCCAGGTTGATAGTAGTCTGTCATTCGACACCCATGTAGCTAAAGTAGTTAGGAAGACCTTCTACATTGCCCACCTTATCATGAAGGGATTCTCATCTAGATCAAGGGAGGTCATAGTCTCCCTACACTCATCACTCATCAGACCAATGATTGAGTACAATGCCCCATTCGGAATGTATCTGACCCGACACTTGCAGCAGCTGGAGAGGCCACAAAAGTTCCTCACCAAAAGGATAAAGGGTCTCAAACATCTGTCCTATGCTGCCCGACTGAAAGAACTCCAGCTCTATTCAGTCATTTACCGCTTGCTCAGAGGTGACCTTTGCCTAACATACAAGGCCATGTCAAACCCAGATTTGATGAATATGCTTCACCTCAAAAAATCTAGATCCGTCAGAGCCACAAGGGCGGAGACTTAAACCTTGACACGGCTATTAATAGGACGTGCTGGAGGGATAGATTCATCACCCAAAGACTCCCTATGCTGTGGAACAAAATCCCGGTATATGTGAGGCAGAGCACCTCGCTGGCCTTGTTCAAGAGAAATCTTGACCAATGGATGGGAGATCGCAGATATACCCCAGGGATTTCCTCAGTGTCACTGCTCGACAGAGGCACAGCAAAATAATGGGTATAGTTCCCCATACTAAAGGGGTGGCGTAAGCCACAAAACTATGGGCTAGGCTTGTAAATGCCCTCGGGCAGATAGCCTAGTATGAACCTATGAACCTATGAACCTATAACAAACCTACACATACAGGCTATTTATCTACACTTAGAAGCAAGGTATTTACTATACAATACATCTGTATATATGGCATGCTGGCGATAAGTTATGCTGAGTGATCGCAGAATGTTAATGTTAACAGTGGTCTCTAAACCATTTACATTTAGTTTACTTATACTTATAGTATTTGGAGAAAGCCTTCTTGAACTATGTGATAGATTTAAATCCCCCACAATTTAGATGGTGGTCCCCTTTACAATGCTGCTGTTATATATTATGAAGTATGTACTTTATTGTAGACATTCTAACAAATATGCATCATTATCAAATCAGGTACAGGGAACACTCATCTACTGAAACATCATAAATAATGTTAAGGATACTTACAGCTAATATGTAACTGTTTACATATGTGTAACACATTTTAGTAGTTTTTAATAACTACAGGTTACATGCAACAGTAGAACATTACATTTGGGCTACAATACCTCAGTAGTACAGATAAATTCACCACTAAAATATTTTCATTTTTTTCCTAAGATATATGTATTCAGTTTGTAAAATAACTTTGTAGTTTTCACATTGTTAAATGTGGCAGACATTTACAAGTAGCATAACATAATGGATTCCTATAAGAGTTAAGAAGTAGCATAGAACCATGTTAGGAGAGTTTAGTTTTTATTTGTAATGGGTACAGCATAGCACCATATTAACAATGCTGCTTTTATTCATAGTAGACATAGCCTTAGGACAACAAAAAGTACGCAGGAACACATTATGCTTGATTTATACCTCAATAACTGTGCAGGCATAGAATGTGGGATAAGGAAACACAGTTCATGAATCTGCTCCTCCTGCTAACCTCTGCTTCATTAAAGCTAAGAAAAATGTCCCCCGCCCCAGTGGTGGCATGTGATTCTTAAAGGACACTTGCTGAGGAAGTTCTGACAGTTTGAACGAAAAAATAAACACCGCCCCATTGTGTAGGCCTTTAACCAAAGCAGTGTATGCTGACTGCCTCTCTTCTTTTCCAACTCCCCATAAATCATATGAACGTGATCAGTAAGTGACACTCATCCTATCACCCTCACAATCTCTATGGTAATGTGTGTCTGTGATTCTCCACTCAGAATAGTAGTCATTGTTGCCCTCAGTTTTACTGTGATGTAATAATGAGCCCTGCCTACTCTTATAGCCAGTGGACACCCCACAACTCTCATATATTTTATCAGTAATCAGAGTGTCCATACAATTTCCTAGCCCACTCACACATTTTGACTGCTCTCGCTGTCCCCTTCCTCCCCCTTACCTAACCTAACTGATGTGCATTGCATACCCAGCCAGTTTTGATTAGCGATCATTGCTCTCTGCTTACCGCAGCCAACATGTCAGTGACTGTTAACACCTCAATAAGTGTGGCCATCCTTTAGGAATTAGTATCCACTGCTTATCCCTATCCCACCAAGGACTTGCCTGTCCCCTCACTCAGTCAATAATCAGATCTCTATCCAAAGTCCTACACACAGTCCAACAATAATTAGTGTCTCGTTTTGTTATAATCTGTCTTCTGCTACTCCAGAGGTGGGTCTCTGCTTGGATACTATGGATCTCCTCACAAGTGGTGGTGATGGTTCAGCTGGGATATCCCTCAGTAGCTTACATGGTATAAGATATCCAATCTATACCACCTCTGACAACTAGACATTCTATAGTTCCCCTTTCTCTGAGACAGCATGATAGACATATAGAAACCTGATTTCCCCAAGTCAACAAGGTTAATAATTAATGCTTGCCTCTCGCATGCTCTTGAAACTCATAATATTTCTGCTTAGAACTACATGCTATCAGCATGGTGGGAAGTAGCACCTTGCAGCCTATAGCTGGATTCTTTTTGGCACCTACTATGTATAATATGATAAGCCAATCAATGCTGAAAGAGTGCCAGCTGCAGCTTTTATTAATCTAGCCATAGACTTCTAAGTTATTTTTAATTTGTGTATCAGTTATGACAAAACATGTAGAAAAATGGCCATCCTCATTTGTGTTCTCACTCTTTAATATTTGTAGAACAATTTCTTTCAGGTACTTCTTGCAGACCATCCTGATGGTATTTTAATGTATAACAGCTACAGGCAAGAATTCTGGTGTTAAGACAACGACAACGGCCAGCATATGCAGCATAAAGTATTTTATTAAATAAATAAAACGATGTCAAAAAGGCATATAAATGCCAAACAGCCTATAACTTCAAACCGGTTTCGGCTCTATAGCCTTCTTCAGTGAAAAAGCAGAAAGACATCTGTGAACATTCCTTACAATTTATAATTACCATCAACCAATAGCATTTTGGTATAATCCAACCACAAGCTGGTTAGAAAATTAAAGACATAGCAAGTAATAACCATTTAGACCTAACAAAAATGTAATGAATCCCTATATATATGCAAACAATATACACCAGAAAATAATATATGTATACATAATATCTAAACATAAATATATATTCATAAGAATACCTCAAGTATATATAAATAAAAAATGAAGTTATGTATGCATATAGTTATAACAATAGTAAATTCATCAAATTAGTTTAAATGTTAACAACCAAATAGCACAATAATTTGTATAAGAATATTATCAGAAAATTAATAAATAAGGCATCATATATAGTCTATAAAAATGAAATATAACTCTTATATATAATATACATAGATATATGTATTATAATATCAAACACTAACCGTGATAATGATAAATATACATATGTATATCCAGTGGACTGTATAACTAATAATAGATGCACAGATACCTAGGCATAAGAATTTTTTTTTTTCCGGTTAACCATAACATAACCACACCTTATTATGAACCACTACATATTTCTATAGCCATTGGTATGCATTCAAAATCAAAACTGAGTTTTACAACTAGCAAATATAACTAGTTGTATATAGTTGTCATACAAATATTATGCTACATACATACATAAGATTTTAATCTACAAATGATCATTCAGCCCTGGGGGAAATAGGGCACCAAGATGGATAATCCAATATTTTTCTTTATTATTAAGTATGGTATGCCACCCTTGTTGATTATTTCGATCCCCCATTATTCTATCAATGACTGTAAACATAAATTTAGCATTCTGATGTTTAACCGTATGCCTATATAGGGCATTGGTTTCCTTTTTGTTTTTAATGTCACTTCTATGTTCCCCCATCATGATTCTGAGTGAATCATTCTGTCCGACGTAAAAAGCTGAACATTGACATTTTGCCAGGTAAATAATCCAGGTACTACTACAGTTACCAAACACCCTAATGTCATAAACTCTACTAGTGTTCATACTGGTAAACTGTTTAAGTTTGGCCACTTGGATACAAGATGTGCAATGGCCGCATGGAAATGTACCAACAAGAGTATCCCCAGATATTGTCAACTGTTTATGGGTAGCCCCACCACTTTCCTTGTGCTTGTAATGAGAGAACATAGCTTTTACATTTTACCCCTTCTATAAGAGAATTGACATTTAGGGCCCAAGATGTTTCTAAGATGATCATTAGCTAATAATATATTCCAATTCGAATCAAGAATGTTTCTAATAACATTATGGTTTTTGCCATAAGTCGTAACAAATCTGACTGTAGATTCAGTCCCTGATTGATGATGCTTCTTATATTCTAATAGTTGGCTTCTATCCTGGATATCTGACATTCTACTAGCTGACAAAATGTCCGAATAATGGTAACCTCTATCCAAAAATCTCTTTTGTAAGTCCTCCTTTGCTGATTCAAAATCCATCTTGGATGAACAGATACGTTTTATTCTCAGAAATTGTGATTTTGGTATGTTGCGAACGGTATGGCGTGGATACATACTAGATGCATGTAAAAGGGTATTGTATTGCGGATATTTCCTATATGTTTTGGTACTCAATGTATGGTCATTATTCCTATACACCATAGCATCAAGAAAATTAATAGTGTTAACATCATACATAACAGTGAATACAATACCCCATATGTTACTATTTAAATATTCAACAAATTCCTGCAAATATGTTGAATCTGCATGCCACACCATCCAACAATCATCGAGGTATCTGCGTCAGATATCCATTTCAACCAAGTATATATTATGCATAAGGTTGTATATCATGCATTCTTCAAGGTACGCCATAAATAGATCTGCATATATGGGGGCAAAAGATGCCCCCATGGCTGTACCTTGAAGTTGCCAATAACATTCCCCTTGGAAATAGAAAACATTCTTGTTCAGCACATGTTCAGTCATACAAACAAGCAATGTGTTAAATCCTGGTGAATATAAATGGGTATATTCCAACCAATAGTCCAGGGCCTGTAAACCTGCCCAATGGGGTATGCTGGTATATAAAGACCTCACATCAAGCGTGCACATTAACCAATGTGGTTCCAGTTGTGTGTCATTTATAATTTGTAGGAACTGTGTAGTGTCCTGTAACCTGGCTCTGACCTTAGTTAACAAGGGCTTAAGGTGTTGTGTTAAAAACATAGATAAAGGTTCCATAAGGGAACCTATACCTGATACTATTGGTCTCCCTGGAGGTTTGGATATGGATTTATGAATTTTAGGAAGCAAATATAAGATTTGTTTTTGAGGGTCATGTACCGTTAAATGTCGCACTGTGCTAGCTGTAATAATGCCTTCATCCTCTGCCAATTTTAAAAAAGTGTCAATTTCTTTTTTAAAATTAAGAGTCGGGTCAATAGACATTTTCATATAGCATGTAACATCTGATAACTGTTCTAAGCCTTCCTGAATATAATAATTCATATTTAGAACCACAACCGCCCCTCCTTTGTCAGCCGGTAATATTGCTATATTCTTATTATTACACAATTCCTCTAGGGCCTTTTTCTCCGATGGGGAGATATTATCTCCCTCAATATGTGACTCTAGATATGGAAAGTGCAACTCCCTTAATACTGATTGTTGAAAGATTAAAACATTTTTATTCATGGGAGGTTGGAATTGTGATTTCAAAAACTTAAAGTTGGTAGATCTTTGAGAACTCACTACAGTATCATCTGAAAAAAATATTTTGAGGTTAAGATTTCGACAAAAATTAATAACATCTGACACAATGTTATATTCATTATTAAAAAAGCTTGGTACAAAACCAAGGCATTTATTGAGCAGATAAATTTGTTCAGTGGTTAGATTTTCATCCGACAAATTTAACACATTGTGATATTCTTGCTCTGTTATCTTAACAGTGCTGTTATCAAGCCCTCCACAGAATCTATTCCGCTTTCCATATTTGTGCTTGCGGCCACCCCGCTGCCTTTTTCCCCTTCTAAAGGGGGAGTTGAATTTGATTTCTTATGCATTGGTGACTCCTGGGGCAAAGCACCTTCACTATCAGTGTAGGAGGATTCTTCCCCCGACGTACTAGTCAGAAATCTACCATTATTTTTCAGAATAGACCAAGGTCTCTTTCTGGTTTTCTGGTGTGTCTGTGACACTGAACAGGAAGCAGTAATTTAGACATTGAGGGAAGATAAGGGCTGCTTCCTTTGTGAAATCTATATACTTCCCTCTGTGTTCACTTAGTTTGCCTGCTTATTTTGGTCCTAGGTCTCTACAACTATCTTATACATGTGCTGCTGGACTCCTCTCTTCACTCTACCAGGTTCTCTGGAAGCTTGTTTCATACACCCATTGTATTTTATGTAAAATAAATATGTCTTCAGTTGTTTTATTCTTTAATTGTACTTTGTCGTACTGCCACAAATGGTAACTCTTTGAAAAATATGTGTTTTGAAATGATTACTTCCAGTATCTATTCTTACTGACTGAGATTAATGAAGGTTGTGTCATACCCCAGTGTTTATATTATTCCAGGCTGTCAACAGCAGCATTCCTCTACTGCACTAACGTCATAAGTCCAGTTTATTGTTCAGTAGCCAGTATTCTATATCAATTGGACCATACCTGACGTAGTTAACTTTAATGTGATCAATCCAATAGTCGCACTGCAGAGCCCTCTCAGCTCTGTGGTGAATTAATCTGCACACAACTCAAACCTACCTCAGGTCATCACTGCAACAGCAAGTTATAATTAGTATGTAACACTCACTGGGAAACCCAAAAGACCTTTGCTTTACAGCGCCAAGGTTTGGGGTTCAGTCCTCACTTCCACTGACTTCCTGTTGAAGTCCTGCATGTTCTCTTTATCTCGGCATATTTTTTTTCTAGGTACTCCACTTTTCTCCTGCTTCACAAAAACAAGCTTGTTGATTTACTGTACTAAATTGTTCACATACATGTTGCATCTGCCTCTTACCTTGAAACCCATACCAGGGCTCAAAAGGGTCTGCAGATCAGCCCATTTATCCCATTAAAATATGATAAATTTAAAAAAAACATAGTCAAGACCCATGTTCTTGTAAGTACTGCCAATGAAGCATGCCTTAGGGGGTGAAGCATTCAGCATAATACAGAAAAACTATGCCACCACATGAGAAAAACTGAAGTCTCTGAGATTTCAAGGCAGTTCTTAGTTCATTTCTACGGAACATTAACAAGTGTAGTTATAAGGGGAGGAGTGAATCTATGCTCATTCACTGACAGCATCAGCCTGAGTTAAATACTAAGAAAACCTGCTAATGCCTCTGATAACTCACTAAATGGATTAACCCCAGATGGTGGGTAGCTTACTTCCTGTTCACAGTAAGAATTCTTTACCTCACTATTACAGAAAAATAGATTCTGATGGACAATAAAGATAACGTGCCTCACCTTGTCTGCTCACTTCCCTCCCATTGGGTAAACTGTAGCCGCTACCTACCCTTCTTTGGTTAAAAATTTGAAGCTGAACAGGACTGTAGCTACTCATTTGTCACAGTCATTGTATTATTCTCATGATCAAAACAAACTTCTAGTCTGGGTCAAGCATCTCTTCTGAAAAATACTTGTATAAAATTACTGCATTTTTTTCTTGTGAATTTTATTTTATACTGTAGCTTAAGGTGTTGTTACAGGTTTATAGGTAAGTGCTCAGCTAGCTGCCCTTGCAATCCAACTTAAGCCTAGCCAATTTTCCTTAGGGGTGAGAATCAAGCCATATACCATGTGTCTGTGAAGTAAATAGGTTAACCATTACACCATCACCTAACCAAATATTACCTTCTCTGTATTCTTCATACAAAACTGAAATTCTCTGCATAATCCTTTTGTGACTGTTAAAAAGCAGTATGCATGTTATAAACATGTCTGGGGATATAGAAAAACATCAGCAGGTGAAGCGGGAGACACATAACAAGCAAAATACAAATAATAAATAAAACAATGGACAGATTTTTTTATAGTTGCTGTTTGTTAAAGGATTGGGGGATAGCATAATGGGTAAAGTGTTTAGCTCATAGACACAATGTACAAGGGTTTGAATCTTACCTTTGGGATGGCAAATGTAGCTATGCTTAAAATGGCCCCACAAGGACAGATAGCCTAGTACTAACCTATGAACCTCTAGGTATAGATGCAATTCACTATGTTACTTCCTTAGCAGCTAAAAATTGTCCATTTTGGATTTTTTTGCCCACTGTGCCTCAGACTGAATTAGGATAAAATGAACAAGAGTGAGAAAATGCAGTTAATACTGAAAGCATAATTTTTCTTTACATTCAGAATTCATGTTGACATACAAATATGGTTCTGCAGGAACACACAAGCAGTTTTTTTCTAGTTTTGTGAAGAAGAGAGCTTGAAATTAGTCTAATTGGATTAATGCTCTATTTTGATAAATTAATTTAAATAACATTGGACATATAACAGGCCTACCTGCGAAAGCCTAAAACGTGTCTGAGAACAAGAGCAACTTATAATTTTATGGACCTGCCCTACTAGGTTTCTCTACAAGGCTTTTAATGCAGTAGTAGTCACTGAATTGTGCCTCTTTTTTTAAGCAAGAAACATCATTATTAAATTATCACTTATGACATAGGCAATCATACACTCATAAATAAAAATGAACCATATTGACATATTTTCAGTTGCAAACATTATACATCACTTATTATCTATCTAGTCATTTTCAGCTAAACATTATAAAGTACATTCAGTTCCTACCTTCCCTTAAATTTCATTCCTCCGCCAAAACATTATTCTGCATATACTGTTCCCATAATGTGGTGGCAATAGTCAGGAAAGCCTTTTACTTGGTTCATCTCATAAGTAAAGGGATTGCATCCAGAAAAAGGAGGTTATTAACTCTCTGTACTACTCCTTCATTAGACCCACAATTGAGTATAATGCCCTGTTTGGTATGTACCTCTCCAAACACATGCACCAACTGGAAAGGCCACAGAAATACCTCACAAAGAGAATCCATGGCCTCCAACACCTGTCCTATGTGGACAGGCTCAAATTACTATCACTCTACTTGGTATCATACAGATTGTTCAGAGGTGATTTGTGTTTTGCCTACAATTATCCACTTGATAGGCCTAAACCTAATATGCAACATCAACAAAACCTGCTGAAGGGACAGGTTTGTCTCTCAGAGGCTGCTCCGTCTCTGGAATAGACTTCCCAGTCATGTCAAACAGAAACTCTCACTGACCCTCTTCAAGTGCAACCTTAATGAGTGGATGGAAACCACAAATTTGTCCCAGGGGTTCCACCTTTTCCCCCATTGACAGGGGTGACAGGTGCTGACTGAGGTTTTTTTATTGGGGATAAATAAACTCTTGGCTAGGCTTGTAAGGGCCCCAGGGCCATTAGCCTAGTAACCTGCTATGATCCTATAAATTCCCATTGTTTTTTACATAATTTGCTCCTGCTCTTTTCTAAAGATCCCACTTCCAGTTGTTTTATCTCTGTTACTATATTCACTGCCTCTAGTACAGTTGGTTTAGACTTTGATTTCCATTTTCTAATAATTGCGTTTATGGAAGCCACCAGGATTAAAGTCCGCAAGACCTTACTATGTCTAGGCAATTCTGATTCTTTATCACATTTCATTTCCTTAATTATACCAATTTGATCAACCAGTATTTCTGATATAATAGTCTGCAGGGAATTTTTAAGGTCTGCCAGTGCAATACATTCCCAAAAATATGTTCCCAATTATCTCTTTCTTTCCCATCACACCTTCAACGCTTGCAATCTAGCTGAAGAAAAATTGGGGCATAAACACTACCAAGCAAATATTCTAAATCTTCTAGATTTTCTTGCATATTTGGGAGCCTTGCGTATATCCCCCATTGTTATTTTGTGAGTTGCTTATCCAATCTCTCTTCCTAATCCTTTCTAACCTCCTCTGATTGAATCCTATATTTATCATGCCATATTTTATATGCCCTACTAATTAGCCCTTTTTAACAGCAGCTTCTGTTCTAGACTCTATCAATGCTGGCCTTTTACTTAGGATTCCCCTATGTCTTTCTCTTTCCCTATGCTCTGATATCAATCACTGATAGGGAAGGCAATCTCTAACCTGCAGTTCAAATGAATTCTTGGATTATTTCCAGTCTATTACATTTCACTCTCTAATTATTAGCTCCTAGTACTTTGTTTCCCTTGCCAGTTTTCTCCAATAAATTCCATCCCCTCTTGCTATTGTCTGTATCCCTAATTGTAGTCATTGTTATTCCCAGAATCTCCTTCCTCCATTCCTGCATTGGCTTAGTTCTTAGAATGTTTTCTGATACTCTAAGAATATACTACTCTGTATGGTTATTGTTATTTTCCTTAGGGATCTGCATTCAAAATCCCAGTCTCTCCTTGTTTCTTGAGATTTTCCACTAATTCATCATCATCCATTTCTACTTTGCATTATAGTTTTCTGGTTGTGCTATGTATAGAATTCTTAACTGCATAGCTCTGAAATACCCCTTCAAATCAGGTAATCCCAAACCACCCTGTTCTAGTGGAAGGACCAATTTATCCCTCTTGGCTACTGTTCTCTTCCCCTCCTAGAAAAAAAAAATCCTTTAACTCTTTATTAATTGCTTTGTACAGCTTCTCTTCTGGTTGATAAAAATATGTCTGACCTGTTACTAAAACTAAAAGGAGTATTTGTATTTTGCTGTTCATAGCCATAAAACAGACCATCCAATTTCTCAGTTTTTGTATTATCTTTTTTTAGTCTCCTCCCCACATATCCTTAACTGGTGCAACATAATCCTTTTTAATTCATGCTTCTAAGTACTTAATTTTATCATGTTCCCATAAATATGGTGATTGATGACCCAATCTATGTGTGGGTGGAGTCTACGTCTTGAGATGAATAATCTTGAGGAAGTTATGTTCAAAGAGTTTACTTTATAAATTATATGATGGACCAATTTGTTTATTATTTTTTTTTTATTGAGAGAAGTGTATCACATACACCTCCCAGTAAGAGACAGAGCAAGGAAAGTTGGTGCCTTGGGCAGCATATCCATTTGGTTCCCCACTTGCCATCATTTAAGTAAAAAGGTCATTAAGTTATCACAATCACTTATTAGACAGCAGGTAAGCTGCCTATCAAATTTCATCATTTTTAAAGGTAGCCAGTCACCTTTAAAAAACAGACCTTTGACAGATTACAGATTATCTAATAAACAATCAAATCACAATCACTTATTAGACAGCTTGTAGTCCATGTGTTATGTAATATACAAACTGCCTTATAAGTAATCATGATTTAGATTATTTAATAACAACTTAAGCTGTAAAATAAGCAGGCATGGCTGAAATAATTTAATAACAACCTTTAAGCTATCAAAACTTTTTTAAGGTTTGGAATCTAAAGTACCAAACTGTTTGAAAATCATATATTTTTAAATACTCAGGGAGGCCATATTTGGCATTTAATTATATCTTTCTCTGGAAAAATGTAAAAGTGGTATTTCTAGTCAAAGTTCTACAAAGGTATTTTGTAAGCAAAACACTAGGAGTATACAAAATAATTTTAAATGAACAGTCTAATTTAGACTATAGTCAATAAAACTGAATATATAATTGTATAAATACAGATATAGTCCTGGTAATCTATGCTTAATTTCAAAGCCACTAAACCACACTAATGTGCATCTTTAACATATGACTAGGAAAAGATTCAGAACACACAATATACTGTAATTTGGAATGCAAACATATTAGCACCAAATGAAAGCAGACTTTAAATCCTTCCTGGATTGAGTCCACCTCTGAATTGGTGATGAAACCTGTCCCTTGCTCAGACCAACACTATTCATTTTAATACAGATGCAAAGACGAACCAACACCACAAACTGTAGAAAAAACGAATATGCAGGACAAAAGCACCTCAGACACCCAGCAATCTTCAGCTATTCAACTCTTTAATAAAAGGTTGATGAACAAACCACAGTACCACACTGTAATATTAAGCGCTTTTTGTCTGGTTCAATGCCTAAACTTCTTCAGACAAATAACAACTGGTACAAACTAACTTTTATACATAAATACACTTCCCTCCACCCCCTAATTATTCAATTATTTAATAAAGTAACAATTAGTCATGCAAATAAATCTCAATTAAACAAAAATGCATTCATTTAAATCAACTATATCATCACTAATATGTAACTAAATACATCTGCTATCAACATATACTAAAGTAATATACAAACAATTTTTCGTAATATTTAAAAATAGAGATTTGACATAAAATAAATGCATGCAAATTGAATTTAAATAATTTCAATTCTGCAACCAACACCAATTAACCCTACATTCATTATGAAAGTTAACACTTAGATATCTAAGATTGTATAAAATACATATTTAATCAACTACAATTATGAAAACCATGTAAACATCAAATACAAAGTGTAAAACATAATACAGGGCAACGTATCATAGCAAAAATACCTATAAAGATGATTATCTATTTAGACTTTTCAATTTTAGTAAACACTGTATAGAGCAACTATCATTTATACCTGGCAAACGGCAAGCATCTAAACAAATCTGCCACATCAATTCTCTTTTTTCTAATAACAAAGATCTCAGACCAACCCTTATTTCACCAGCTACATGGTCAATTACTCTAAACATAAAGCTATGTGAGGGGTTAGTTTTGATGTGGGCAGCTAATGCATTTTCAACCTTGCCTTTCCTAATATAGTATAAGTGCTCATACAACCTCTCCTGCAGTCTACGATCAGTTTTCCCTATGTAGAATGCGGGACATAGGTTACATTGAGCAAGATACACTACATAGGTTGTGTTGCAATTATACTTGCCTGACAAGGTTTTGTAACTCCTGTCCCTGGTGTTAAATGAATACCCTATACTCATTTGTTTACAAAAATTACAAGATTCACATTTACTCATACCAGAATTCTTAATAACTTTGTGTTGTTTCATTTCTATAAAATGTTTCAAGTTCATACCTCTCTTGAATGTAAAAGTGGGGTATAAACCCAACAAGGTACGAAATTCCAAGTTGTTACTTAACAAGTCCCAGTTCTTCTTTATAATTGAAATGATATGACCACTCTCAGGGCTGTATGTTAGAATAAATGACACTGGTGACCTATTAACCTTTTGGGTACTGTTCATCTCATTAACTGGTGAAAAAGCACCTTGTAATAATGGTATATAAAATTCAGTAGATCTTTTGTACATCATTTCATCTATCATTTCGTTAATAAGATCCCCCTGGTAACTTCGAGCAAGAAACATTTCGGCTATCTTGTTACATTCTACTGAAAATTAATAGTTACCATCCTCACCACTCATACTAACTGCCCTTTTATTACGGATTTCTTCTGATGGAAAGGGTGGGAACTACTGAAGTGTAAATACATATTTGAAAATGTGTCTTTCCTCTGGATCCTGGCTGCTAGTCTCTTCTGTGTTGAAACTTTAAACACTTCAATATACAAATATGCTATGGCCTCTGTATTAAAGGTGTGTGTAAACCTTAAAAATGTGGTAGTTTGGTTTAAATATTCAACAAATCTTTCTGCTTCATCCAACCTCCCCTTATATAAAATAAGGATATCATCTAGGAAATGTGTGTGAAGGAAAAATTTCTCTGTTAAATGGCTTTGTGAGAGAATGAACTCTCTTTCCCAAAGAGCCATCACTGAGTTGGCAAAGCTGGCCCCACATGGGAACCACATTGCCACCCCAATTTTTTGTAAATATAGTTGATCATGAAACATAAAATAATTGTTTGTTAAAACAATATCCAGTAAGATGTTAACTAACCTGATCTCACTTTCAAGGGTGCCTTTCATGTTCAAAAACTAAAGAACACTATCAATGCCTTCTTCCTGAGGGATGGACGTGTACAAATCCCTAACATCTATAGTTAAAACGTTGAACACATCCTCCAATACAAGTGAATTTAATTTACTTAAACAAGACCACAAGTCTCTACAAATCTGCTCTTCATCAACTAGATATTTCTTCAGGATGTCATCTATTACTTTCGTCAAAGGGTAGGTTATACTATGGCGAGCATCAACCAAGGGCCTCATAGGTGGATCAGTTAGGGATTTGTGTATTTTTGGTAAGCCAAATAACACTGGTGTCTTTGGGGCTGGCATAGTTAAATAATTCAACATAGATAAGTCTATAAGTTGTTCTATAAACAAATGATTCAGGTGTTCTTTTATTTTCCTATAAGCTATGTTGAATTCATTTAAACTAACTTTGATATACGTATCAGTATTCAACAAAGCACTTATCTTTTGAATATACCAGTCTAGCCCCATTACTACTAGTCACTTATTGGGTTTAATTGTTCTTATAGGTAAATGTCAAAAATCAATAAAGGCTGCCTAATCTTCCCTGTCCACATTCTTAACCTGGTTCTGTTTCTCTGAATGTAGTTTCCTAAAGCCAATTTCACAGACTTTCTCGAATGTTGATAACAATGGATGGCTAATAGGGTTAAAGGTACTAGAGATGTGGTATTCAGATGCACCCATTTGTTCCCCTGTAAACAACACTTGCAAGTTAAGTTTTCTTATAAATGTTTTCAAATCTAAAATTGTATGTACAATATCCATAGATTTAGCAGGCACAAAGCAAAGTCCCTTTGATAACAATTCCACCACACTGGGTTCAATCTGATAAGATGTGAAATTGTATATAGTAAAGTCACGTCCCCTGTTTTTAATTATAGTCAAAGAGGGGGCCAACTGTTTACACACTTCCGGAACTAAAATCTGTTGCTAAGTGTATATCTAACACAGTGTTTTTAACCTGAATCAATGTAGTTAATGGCTCATCCAAAGTAATAGACCCTGTTTCAATGGTTACATGTCTCAAAGAGGCACTAGAGGTTACATTGAAACCATCACAAATATAAAATCTAATAAAATGTGGAGGTTGAAACAAAGGAACATCCATCATCGGTTCTAATCTAATAAATGCAGTCATAATTGATGGTATAGCCTTCCTAGACTCATTTATCTCTGACTTCTTCACATTGGTTACTGTCGAAAACCCAGGAGACTCCACATTACGACTCTCTGTTGTGTAAACATTATAGCTGCTTATCATTTCCCCATTAGAATCTCCCTTCCCTACCATTTGAGTTGTTTTCACATTAACCAACCCCTTAGAATACCATCCAGTGTTGTTTATAAGACTGCTAGAATGACCGGTCAAGATGTCATTTAAACTTATATCACTCTTATTAAACAACTTGACCCTGGAGCCATCCCTTGTTAATGACTACTTTATATATACACAGTTTTCCATACATACATTTCATATATGAAGGAACTAATTTATTAAATGGTTATTAAATGTTTTTCACTTATATTTATTTTTTTACTTAATAAGCTATTAGATAATTGATTTTTCGTATTAATTTTTAATTTTAATTTTAATTTTTATTTTAATACAATTCTTTAAGACTTTTTAAGTTGTACTGTATATTTAATACTTAATATTTAATACTTAAAAATTCATATTCCACATTAAATATATCAATACGCAATACTCATAGGGCAAGTTGATACACTGCTATATATATATTTTTTAAGTAAATTAATATTTAAATAGTCAAGTTATTGAGCTTTTTTAATATTGATCATATGACTTACACACATTCATATATATTATATGTAATGAGAATTATTTGTCTTAATACTTCATGTACGTTTATTCTCCACTAGTTTTTGTTTTGTTTTATGGAGAAATCATAAATTTTACATTTCATACATTTTACAGGATTTATTACAATTTTGTAAGTTGACGTAAGCAATTTTGTTCCCACTTACTGATGTACATATTCTTTGACATCCTTTGATATAGGTTTAAATGTGCGAGTGTGCATTATACGCTGTTCCTTTGTGTGTGTTTAATGCATTTAGTATATGCAGTTATTATACACAGATATATGTATGTTCCTTCACACACATTCATTGACCATCTGTTCGATACATATATACATACAAAAAATAGTTTTGAATGCAAGAAATTAATTTGATTTTATTATTCTGATTGTATTACTTTTAAAGGCTTTTTATTTGTGCTAGCTCTTTAATAATTCGAATGGTTTTAATTACTTACATCACAGATAAAGATTATTTAACTAACAGGAAGTGATGTGTAAACTGTTTGAAAAAGTTTGACAGGAGCCAAACGAAAGAGCTTATTTGTTATTAGCTTTTTATGGATTTATCTGCCTTTCATTAAACTTTCGTCGAGCAAGTCCGTTTTTTTGGTTATTGGGTTGTTTGTTTATTTTACTCTTATTGTCTCAGTTTTAACTTATCAATATGTTTGTCAGTGCTTTCAAAGCATCTGCTGTAGTCATATTTGTACCGGGAGAATTCCATAGAGTCACAGATGCGTGCATTGATAATTTTAATTTCATCTTTCAGGCAGTTTACCATACCGACATAGTGTTTACTGATAAATTGTATCAGTTTAGAACTGTGCCTATTAAACAAGTCAAGTAAATCCTTATGAAAGGGGGAGCCTGGAAGGAGACCCGTAGGATATTGCCAGGATCTCAGTCCCTATGGAACAACTCCCTCCTTTAAACATTCACTAAAATAGGCTGTTTCTAACTGTAATATTTTAGTTTTAAACAGTTTGGCATCTAGCAATTTCAAATCAGATGCTATCAACATAGGTGCTCCCAGGTACAGTTTCTCATTAGTTCCAGATACATTATTGATGGTTTTATTGAGCACGAGAACATAATCCAACCATTTTGAAATATCAAAATGGCCTGGATGATCTCCATTAGTGTAAACAGTCTCAGAATTTTGACCAAGGGGGATATGAGTAGTCTTACCTCTTACTTGGGAAGTGTCAACCTCCAAATTCAGGTTTTTGGCAACAGTAACACAATTAGTTGAAGTTAGGACAGTATCTAGACATTCTGCCAAAGTATCCAAACATTGGGAAAGCATAGCTATCAGTCTAGTAAGGTTCCCAGGTTCATGTTGGCTTCCTGAGTGTTATAGAGATTCTGGGAACTGGTGCTATTCTCTCTAGCCATAAAAACAGATGCAAAGACGAACCAGCAAAATGATAGATGAAGTGATGTACAAAAGATCTACTGAATTTTATATACTATTATTACAAGGTACTTTTTCACCAATTAATGAGATGAACAGTACCCAAAAGGTTAATAGGTCACCAGTGTCATTTATTCTAACATACAGCCCCCAGAGTGGTACCATCATTTCAGTTATAAAGAAGAACTGGGACCTGTTAAGTAACAACTTGGAATTTCATACCTTGTTGGGTCTATACCCCTCTTTTATGTTCAAGAGAGGTATGAACTTGAAACATTTTATAGAAATGAAACAACACAAAGTTATTAAGAATCCTGGGATGAGTAAATGTGAATCTTGTAATTTTTGTAAACATGTGAGTATAGGGTATTCATTTAACATCAGGGACAGGAGTTACAAGACCTTGTCAGGCAAGTATAATTGCAACACAACCTATGTAGTGTATTTTGCTCAATGTAACCTATGTCCCGCATTCTACGTAGGGAAAATGATCATAGACTGCGGGAGGGGGTGTATGAGCACTTATACTATATTAGGAAAGGCAAGGTTGAAAATGCATTAGCTGCACACATCAAAACTAACCCCACACATAGTTTTATGTTTAGAGTAATTGACCATGTGGCTGGTGAAATAAGGGGTGGTCCGAGATCTTTGTTATTAGAAAAAAGAGAACTGATGTGGCAGATTTGTTTAGATGTTTTCCATTTCCCAGGTATAAATGATAGTTGCTCTATATAATGTTTACTAAAACTGAAAAGTCTAAATAGATAATCATCTTTATAGGTATTTTTGCTATGATACGTTGCCCTGTATTATGTTTTACTCTTTGTATTTGATGTTTACATGTTTTTCATAATAGTAGTTGATTAAATATGTATTTTATACAATCTTAGATAACAAAGTGCTAACTTTCATAGTGAATGTAGAGTTAATTGGTGTTAGTTGCAGAACTGAAAGTATTTAAATTCAATTTACATGTATTTATTTTATGTCAAATCTCTATTTTTAAATATTATGAAAATGTGTTTGTATATTACTTTAGAATGGTATATGTTGATAGCAGATGTATTTAGTTACATATTAGTGATGATATAGTTGATTTAAATGAATGCATTTTAGTTTAGTTTTAGAATTGAGATTTATTTGCATGACTAATTGTTATTTTATTGAATAATTTAATAATTAGGGGGTGGAGGGAAGTGTATTTATGTATAAAAATTAGTTTGTACCAGTTGTTATTTGTCTGAAGAAGTTTAGGCATTGAACCAGACAAAAAGCGCTTAATATTACAGTGTGGTACTGTGGTTTGTTCATCAACCTTTTATTAAAGAGCTGAATAGCTGAAGATTGCTGGGTGTCTGAGGTGCTTTTGTCCTGCAAATTCGTTTTTTCTACTATTCATTTTAAACCAGTTACAGTTCCACAGTCTTGAACTTTTGGTGTGCAGGAATCTGTTGGCTATAATTATTGAGCAAGATATGATTTCTTTCCCCCGGTGCCCAGTGCTACCACTTCTTTCCCCTGTTGTCCAGTGCTACCACTTCTTTGCCCTGGTGCCCAGTGCTAACACTTCTTCCCCCCATGCCCAGTGCTACCACTTCTTTCCCCCAGTGCCCAGTGCTATAACTTTTTCCCCCTGGTGCCCAGTCCTACTACTTCTTTCCCCTGGTGCCCAGTGCTACCACTTCTCTCCCCTAGTGCCAAGTGCAGATGATTCAGATAAGATACCTATGCCCTGTAACTGTGGAAGGTCTACATGGCATTTTCTTGCCCACCTCATGTATGCCCCATCTGTCTAATCCTTCTGGAGTGGCTGCTCATTGCTGAATAACCTCATAAGAGTGAGGTGGATGTGTGAGCATAAATGGAGTCCCTCTGGCTTCTTTGATGACAGGCTGAGACTTTATATTCATCAAATTGTTGATTACGTTAGGCTCTTATGAAATGCATGGTTCCTATCTCTGGTGCATGGAACAGACTGTGCTGTCTTGAATGGTCAGCATTCTGAGTAAAGCAGCATGTCTATCCTCCCATAAAACACTTTCCTCTGAGGAACGTTGAGGTGGCTGATCACTTCTTTGCAGCTAAGCTGGTATCACTGAGGAAAGTTTTACTTTCACAATAAAGCTAAGCAGCACATGCAGCCTCCATGAGGAGATTCTGCCTTGGTCCTCTTGTGAAGATTTGCTTTTAGATTACTAGGAATTTGTCTTCTTTTTCTCACACATGTAACCTGCCTGCATGCATCTTGGACCCACATGACAATAGTGATTTCTTTGCTTGCATTGATTTTCTGTGCCTCAGTATATTCCATAGTACTGTTTTCTCTCTGAGTACTTTGGTATTTTCATCTCCTTTTGGAGGTCTTCATGACCCCCTGCCATGAATAATTCTACCTATACTCCTCAACTCTAATTTTTAATTTATTGGAAAGGTTATTGAGAAAATAGTGAACTCACAGCTAAATTGAGACTTGCAGGAGTATCAGTTTATAATCCCTTCCAAACTGATTTGCACATTAGATACAATACCAAGACAACTCTTACTAGGTTCTGGATGAATCCTTAATGATGAAGGATCAACATTACCACTCTGTTTTGGTTCACCTTGACCTCTCATTTGCATTTGATATGATCGACTATAACACTTGTGGACCTTCTCTGGGGCTGCAGGTATTGTTTTGCATTAGTTTACTTTCTGCTTGTCTGGAAGTATCTAGTAGATAGTTTCAGGTGTCAACTCTTCACCCTATCTGTCTTTTATCTGTGGTGACCCACAAGGGGTCCTTTTGGGACCTCTGTTTTTGCTATAAACATACATCCATAAAGAGGCTTCATTAGGGATGAGAAGTCTTAGCTATGATGATCATATTAATACTACTATAAAATCAGTCAACCGAAAACTAGGATCCCTTTATAGAATCAAACCTTTCCTCACACCACTAGCCAGAACTACCATTGCCCAAACCCACCTTATCTCTACCCTGTTTTACACCTCTGCCATTTATACTAACCTATCTAAAAACAACCTTAGCAAACAGCTATAATAACATTGCCAGGTTTGCCACTGGCTCCCCTTTTAGAACCCATCACTGTCACAACCTTAAAAAGCTAGGATGGTTAGAACTACAGAATCAACTACTTTCTCAACAACTGACTATTACCCAAAAAATTCTCTACCACCCTAACAAGACTCCTATACTCACTAGTATGGTTACCCCATATAATAATCTGGCAACACTACGCTCTGCGAATAAACTTCTAGTCTCTACTACTAAATCTAATAACAAGGCTGGGGACTCACTATTCTCCAACACAGTGGGAAAAACCTGGAACCAGCTTCCCAAAGAATTATCATCACTTTCTTCCACACTACTTTTCAAAAAACAGCTTAAAGAATATCTCAAAACACACTGGCTATGTCCCTGCTGTAACTCAGACTAAAAGTCTATTTCCCTATCTCCCACTCCATCTCCCATCTCCCACTCCCCTATCTCCCACTCCCCTTACCTCATTGCTCTGTTGTTTTATTATGCCTAGCAATTGCAACTAGAAATCTAACCACTCCCTAGAATTAAAGAGACTTCCTCTCAGCACTGTTTCATGACTTACTTCTCTAAAAGAATGCTCCTCCTATTTTCTAATATAAAATAATGTAATGTAAGTTCCTTCTATAATGTATTCTAAGATACTATTGCCTACATTGGAGCTTTTCTCCCCAGGCCTCTAGTGAATATGTACTGTATGTTAGTAATAGATTGCATGCCTGTTACCATGCCTATAATTTAAGATAACAATTCTTGGTATTCTTTATCATCTTATTTATGCTATCCAAAGTTTTCTTTTCCAGGTAAATCTTACACAATCTTTGTATTGTCTATTCTAAAAGAATGTAATGTAATATCTGTCTATTGCATATTCTGTATGCTATGACACTATTTCCTATGTTGGAGCTTTTCTCCCTGGGCATCTACTGAAAATGGGCATATATCCAGTTAGACCAGCCCGGTCAACAAATGTAAAATAAAAATAAAATAAATATATTTCCCTGCTGCACAGATGTAATGTGACATTTTTTCTTCTTTCATCAGGGCAGTATGATGCCTTGTTGTGAACTCTCCTGGCAGTAATATGGAGCATATATCCAAAATGGATACCAAGTAATCATCTGCGACTCAACACCTTCAAGAGATTCACCATGGTGATTAATGTCACTTTAAACACTAACTGCCTAGCTTTTAAACTCACCATCTTTTAAGGCAATGATACGCTGGTGTTTGTGGCTAAGGATAAGGACAAGGTGTAAACATGTCCCCATATTTCCACTTAAAGAACTTTGTCTGTATCAAAGACCTCCTTCCTCCTCAGGACTCTTCAGTTCTATTTATGACCTAGTCTTCCTGAATGGGCTACCATAACTCCCTGTACCTATACCTTCCTAACACTGAACCTGTCTGATTACAGCTGGTCCATAACTCTGTAGCCCTATTGATTACAGGGAGTCCTAGTTACCTTCATATTAATCTGGTTCTGACAATTCAGTCTTATATAACCTTCAGCATGTTGAGGTTAGTCTGTTTAGTACTGCATTCGCTCCATCCTGTTTTTCTGAGGAGTTCCTTTTCACTTACTGCCCCATTCAGAACCCCCAGGGTTTATCCTTATTAGGACTATTTCTAGATTCCTCGAACAGAAACATTTTGTTCTTGCTCTTTTTCCTGTGAGGTATCCTGTCTCTGGAACTTCTTCAAACAAAGGGCGAGAGTCTCCATGCTGACTGATTTTAAGCAGTCTGTGAAGGTTCACCTTTTTTTATATTGGCATACAACCTGCCATGGTTATTACTGCTGTTATACATCCAGTTTTATCATTTCTTTATTCATTATACCTACTGTGGAGTGTTACTTGTTTTAATTATTGGTTATCTGTGGTGCTGTGCTTGTTCACAGGCATCACAAGTTCACAAGCGTAACAAGCACTTTAATAAACTTTGAACTTGAACTTTCCAATACAGCATCAATATCCCCAGTGAGGGAGAATGGCTATTTATGGGGATTAAGAATAAACATCCCTCTTAGAGAATATCTTCATCACTAGCTCAGAAGCTAAAATTACATCCCACAGTAAGCATGTTAATATGCAGTTGATTTCAATTATCTAACTGGGAGCACACTATTTCAAGAAACAATTTATTTTCTGTAATAAGACATGCTAGATTTTTTTGCTTTGCATACATACTATTGTTTGTGGTTATAGATTGTGTTAACGGGTTGCTATTTTTTAGAACAGATATCCACAAACGGCCAGAAGCACTAAAAATACAGCTGTATACCAGAATCCACTAAAATACTGTTTTTTTCCAAAAGCATATTCTGTTTTAGTCAGAGGTTTCAGTGGACAATGAAAAAAACAAGACACCAGTTTCACTGGGGTCAGTAACATGTAAGGAATGGCATGTAAAACAGCCTTAAGTAAGGCAAGTCATAGTGTATCACCCCCCAAAAAATGTATTTAATGGTACAGATAAAGCGTATCTCATTTTATGACTCCGAGTATTAGAATGATTTCTGTGTATAAGTATGCATCTTAATATAAATTAAACTGTAAAAAAACATTATGTGAAACAAATAACATACTAACTATATATGTTATAAACAAGTATACATCTTAACATAAATTAAACTGCAAAAATAATTTATGAGAAACACATAACTAAATAATTATATATGTTCAATTATCCCAGGCGAAACAAAGCCCCTTCCTTTCTTTCATTGAATATCCTATCACCCAGTTTTATTGGAACTGGTCCACACTGATTTATCAGTGCCTATAAATGAAAATATAACACCAAGAATTCTGCTTATGCCTTATACAGTGCATCTGCTTCCTTTTACTCTGATGTAAATAACCTGCACATCCCGGACATTTTCCTACGTAAAAGGCTGAACATGTATATGTTACTGCTTAAATAACCTATTACCTTCTGCAAGTTAACTGATGAATCTCAAACTTCTTTTTAGTATTAGCAGAAGTGATTTTTTTGATTTTGATTACATATTTACAAAAAGATATGTTTTTACAGTCAGTACAACCCATCTCTTTAATACCTGTTAATGTTGTTAGCACATACTTTTTCTTTCCTATCTACCCAAATATTCTGCTACTGTCTGACCTCTGTGAAAAATAAGTATAGATCTTTCTAGATGTATATCTGACAGGTAATTACTACATAATGCACCAATGTTCATGAATAATATCCTAAACTTCTTCCATGTTGTTAGTGTAAATAGTGAAAAAAAGTTAATTTCATACATATTCTCCTTAAATGGTACCTTGCAGGTTAATATTTGGCTCCTGTTAGTATTATAGCGTCATAAGTAAATACAAGGCTATCAGTCTGTAGACTATTACAAGCCTAGCCAACAACCAGATGTCAAAATTAAACCCTGTATATTGTATCTATAAGGTAAAAACCTTATCCATTATGCCAACCCCACCCATCTCAAAACTCACTGTTTACTCAGTCATAGTGGTATGTATGATATCAGCATTACAGTACTTATGGACAAACCTGTTTGCTAATTTGTCAGAAAAAGTATTATAATAGAGACATCAGACAAATTCTCCTTACCCTTAGAAACTGAGACTTCAGTATATTAATTATAACATGATATGGACAGGAGGTTACTGCCTGTAATAAAGAATTCTTTGTAAAGAGTTTAATGTAAGGAGTGATGGTTAAGGTAGTATCATAAGCTTTCAATATTAATATATCAAAAGACTAAACATTTTGCCGCTATTTTGATGCAAATTCTATGCACCATTTCTTCTAATTCAGAAATCACACTAACCCCTATAGTTCAGTAATATCAGATATTGATATAAACCAGGAAATCATCAAGAAATCCATGCCACATATCCATGGCATATAGAATCAGACTCTGGCTGGAATCATAACTTAAAGTACCCCATAAATATATCTGCACATATAGAGTGCAAAAGGTGTGTGATGATAAATATGAAATAAGCTACTAAATGGTATAAAGAAATCACTTTAATGCTTTCAATCCCCTGCCCCCCTGCATATGAAGGACAGTACATCCCTATCCCCCTAAATATGAGGACAATATACCACCATCTACCTAAACATGAGGGACAGTACTCTCGCATCCTTGTTACTTATATGTGCTAACTTTGAGATCATTATACTTGAAGTATAGTGAATTCTCTGAGATATAAAATCTGTGTTAATATACATATCCCATTAACTGCAGTTTTGCGATCACACATTTTTTTATCAGTGTATCAGACTTCTGTCTGGCATCCACATTTTTATGCTATCTTGTTTGTTTATGGACCACGCAGATGTAATAGTGTCACTAAACACTCATAATGGTCCTAGACAAAGCATGGCCTTCAATGCTTTGATCACCATTATCACAACAAACATTTCCTTCAAACTAATGTGCTGGGTGGAATGAGCAGCTGGACTCCTGGACCCTTCCCATCTCCATGTTAGGTATACAAGTGGAAGAGAATTCTGATATCTGCCAACCATTAAAGCAGCTGTCAGAAAGATCTGTGCTTTGTTTAAATGATTACAAAATCTATTAGCGTAACCCCTGACCAAGAGGAAAATCACTGGAAGGCACAGACCTATGAAATGGATACAGAATCTGATTCTAAGCATCCAGAGTGTGATTCCAAAGAGTTTCTGAGATAATGCTGAAATATCTTTATGTATAATCTGGCATGCTACTTTGTAATGATTCTGCCTGACTTGTGGTCCAGCTCTGTGTGTGTGTGGGTGTGTGTCTGTGCGTGTGTGTGTGTGTGTGTGTGTGTGTGTGTGTGTGTGTGTGAGATGGGGTAAGATTCTGAACACGAGACATGAATAGGTGCAATATGATGAAATAAAAACACCAACTCATGTATCCTTTCCTGTATTAGTAATATTTTTTGTTGATCTGTACCTGGTAACCCCACTAGGAAAATAAAAAAAAAGTTTTCGGTGGCAGTCCTGAGCCCATCTTTGTCACAAAGAATGAAAAGTATAAACAGAATCACCAGTATAGGATGACACATCAGCTTGTGTAAGGACAAAGGCTGAAATAACTGGTTATCCAGTCATGGATGAATATGAATTAATTTCACTCTGACTGATGGTAAATCTGGAGCCAGGCCCATGAGAACATTCTTAGAACAGTTATTGGACCAAAGACCCATCCAATTCTTTATCGCATTTTAACAGCTGGCACCCGTTTCACCAAAACAAAAGTCATTGGCAAAGAGGTAATGTGTGAGATTAGTCTGAATGGTGACCAACGACAACACATTTTTAGTGGAATGGGGAAAATTAAAAGGCATGTTAGAAAGTAGAGAATATTCTGAATTATTTTTGAGTGAAATCTTTAGTGAAGTTCAAAAGAAAAGGAACTCGGGGTACTTTATCCCATTCTTAGGGACAGCCAAGAGAGGGGAATTTGTTATCAACAATGTTGATTTTAGCATGGCTGAGAGTCAGGATTAGTTTTAAAAAACCTTAGTGCTAGCATACAACTTGCACTTTGATAATATTCGAAATATAATATACAAGATCTGGAATGTATTTGGGGTGGATCAGGAATACCTTAATATGGTAGGGGGGAAACCACAAATTGTATATAAAAAGGACACCTATTTCAAAACCCTTTTAGAATCCCCCAACAAAATTAAGAGTAAAGGGGGTATGGTTAAGTGTTGTCACTGCCCACAATTCAGATACATATTAGAAGGGACTAATGTTGTGTTGGCCAATGTTGGAGAAATAAGTTTAGTCACAAATATTGTGACAGCAAAGATATCATATATGTTGCGAAGTGTTCAATTTGCAAATGCTTTTACACTGCAAAAGCAAAAAGGTATTTAAAGTTGAGAATTTACCAACACCAATATGACATTCACAAAAGGAAGAAAAAATGCTTTGTATAAGCATATAAAAAAATCACCATTCTTATTCCTTCAAGTTCATTGTTATTGACCATGTTGATTTTGGACAGAAAGTTGGGCCATCAGATGACTTTCTTGAATACAAGGAGCTTAGATGGCAGTTGAAATGCAACAACACTGCATTTCCAGGACTAAACAACATGGTTTCTATCAGTAGTGTGTTAAGATCAGTTTTTGCTCTTTACTAGGGTGACAACTGTAGTTTTTTTTTTTTTGGTGGGGGGTGTAAACCTGAGTCAAGAAAATATGTTAGTTTTTAAATGGGACTTTATTTATAGACATACTGTAAACCTGTAGAACTGTTTTCAACATAGCTGTTCTTTTAAATATTTATTGATTAATTGGTTTGATTGTTCATGTGGCCGGTTTATGGGTATAAAATCATGTGCTTTGGTGTGTAGTGTTATTCTGATGAAGTCCAACATACCAGGACAAAAGCGCTCAATGTTTTGTGAATAAAATGGAGTTTTCAGATCCTCCTTTCCTAAATAAGGGAAATATATGATGTCTTCCTACAAGTGGTGCAGTTTAGGTCAGCAGATTAAGGCTATGAGCTGCTAATGACCTGTATCCTGTAGTGCTGTGTTTAATTCCCTCAGGCATAGTTTGCCTACACTGTGACTCTGAACAAGTCAACAAGTCACATGACTGTGTTCTTAGATTGAGCACAAAAAGACTCACTTGATCCTGGTGGGTTTCATACATAAAAATATTAAAGGAGGACTTATTTCCTTATAGTTACCTTTATTCTGTAGCTCCTTTAATAAGAAACTATAACAGACTCAAAAAAGAATCCAGCAGAAGCCAACTTCCTGGCTCACAGAGATACAGTCCTGGTCATAGCAAAAATGAACTGGGATCAGGGTAATGAGACATTAAAGTAAGATGAATGGGGATCAGGGTAATGAGACATTAAAGTAAGATGAACTGGGATCAGGGTAATGAGACATTAAAGTAAGATGAATGGGGATCAGGGTAATGGGACATTAAAGTAAGATGAATGGGGATCAGGGTAATGGGACATTAAAGTAAGATGAACGGGGATCAGGGTAATGGGACATTAAAGTAAGATGAACGGGGATCAGGGTAATGGGACATTAAAGTAAGATGAACGGGGATCAGGGTAATGGGACATTAAAGTAAGATGAACGGGGATCAGGGTAATGGGACATTAAAGTAAGATGAATGGGGATCAGGGTAATGAGACATTAAAGTAAGATGAACTGGGATCAGGGTAATGAGACATTAAAGTAAGATGAATGGGGATCAGGGTAATGGGACATTAAAGTAAGATGAATGGGGATCAGGGTAATGGGACATTAAAGTAAGATGAACGGGGATCAGGGTAATGGGACATTAAAGTAAGATGAACGGGGATCAGGGTAATGGGACATTAAAGTAAGATGAACGGGGATCAGGGTAATGAGACATTAAAGTAAGATGAATGGGGATCAGGGTAATGAGACATTAAAGTAAGATGAACGGGGATCAGGGTAATGGGACATTAAAGTAAGATGAACGGGGATCAGGGTAATGGGACATTAAAGTAAGATGAACGGGGATCAGGGTAATGGGACATTAAGTTATGAGATTGCTGCCTGGATGATGCCCCTGAAGGGTGTTGATGATCAGTATGTGAAACAAGAAAAAAGAAAGGAAAAATAAGTAGAAAGAGACAGTAACCTAATATTAGAAATAATGATTTCTGGAAATGGTTGCCCTTTTATTCATGTTTGCCTTCTGATCAATAGAAAGAGGGTAGCTTATTTCAAAAATTAACAAAAAAAAATGCAATATATAGAGTACTCAGTACACATGTTGTGACAGCATGGATGCAACAAACAGAATCTACAGCATTGACTTTAAGCACCTTCTCAACCAAACTCTTGCAATAAAGAAATTTGTTGTTTTACTTTATCCTTGTTAAAGATGGGCATCAGGAAACTTAAAGTTTTAACAGCAATACTACTAAATCAATGTTACATTTTTGGCAGTACACCCTTAGAATCCTAGCTACACCATGACTAACCATGTCAGATTGTATTTGTTGCTAATGCTATTTGATCAGACTCAGGGAAACAGAGGCTAAACCACTCTCACAAGCGCTAGACCCAGTAAAATATCATCCTACACTTTTAAAATCCCAAAGAACCATGTCCAGATTTAAAAACATTATGTACGTAAAGGCATGTAAGTCATTGTGCAAACTGTCTGCATGTATTATCTTTTTGTATTGAAGAGTCTGTGCCTACTTATACATTGTCTTTTTCTAGAAAGATCAGTATTACAATGCAGAAAGAACAAGAGTTTAACTTAGTCTGTATATTATTAATATGCAAAAAGTGAATTTACAGTACAAAATATTTCTTCTTAGTTTCTGGCAAAACAACAGAAGAGCTTTAAGATGTTTAAAAACATTATTATTAACAGTATTGTGTAACCAGAAAAAAAATTTCAGCAGTTCTCTCTTTAGTTAATTGACATGAAATATAACCTACATTCAGATATACAAAGCAGTAATGTGGGTGAAGCCAGAACATTTTTTTAATTTTAGACTACAATTCTGAAACTATTTCAAGTGGATTGTTGCTTAAAATGTGATTTCCTCACTTTGAGAGATGCTACGTATTTAATTTGCTTGTAGTCCATTTAACCATGGTACAACTCATCAAGGGTCTCAGTCAGTTACCTCTCACTGAGTGTCTTACCTATCAATTCAACAAACTTATCAAGTCCAGTTATACTAAAGACTACTGTAGATCAGGGGATCAGTTTCCTGTATAGAAAATGATGTTCTCTATGTAGCAATTAAACTGTTCCACTTTCTCTGTGATACTGTGATATTGTGGTATGAGGGACATATTTCTGCACATGGTGGGAGGGTGCATGGCACACCCCCCCCCCTACACAAATACTTTCTTTGTGATTTCTGTATGTGTCAGCTACATACTAAAAAGTGGAGCTGTGGTTGAATTGGTCTAGCCAAAAGGTTGGTGATACATGACTTTGCTCTTCCACTTATCAAACAGATCCATTTAATTCACTCAAGTACAATGAAAATAGTGTAGGAAATGAACAATGAATGCCCCCTCAGTTAGTTTCAGTTTCAGATACAGCATAAAGAAGTACAAAAAATATCTTAATAAGCAAATTACATTTTACATTTTTGACAGAAAAACACTCCACTCTGTTGAGGCATAACAGTAATACCTCAAAAGAGATGAGTAACTTCTTTTTTTTTTGCTTGGCACACTACAATTCTTCCCAGATTATGCAAAAAAACTCATGAGAACTGGAACATCACAAAAACATCAGTTTTAGTAACACTATTTGACATCACTAGCAAGGCATGTGACCAAACCATACATCTCCTGTTGGGTCTACTTTGTTTTGTTGCATCTTATTTCACTGAATTCCATTTCACCCCGACCACTTTACTGAAAACTAAAATTACTGAAAACTCATTTCACTGAATCTCATTTCACTGAACTGCAGTTAGTATATATGGCACTGTGTAGGGTACTATAAGGCAAGTAAAAGGTATATGCCCCTTTCCCCACCGTAGTGCGATACTGGAGTTAATATATATAGCTGGGGGTGTGTGGAGGGCATAGCCCCCCACACTGGGAGGTCTGGGGGGCATAGACCCCCACTTACTTTGAGCACATATTGTCTTCTGGAGACAGTCATTGGTGTTGTAACTATGCATGTCTATTGTTTGAAATGTATTGTTTTGAGGTTTTTGGTAAAATAGTATATAAAACAAACAAGGTGGGGGGCTACACCCCCCACCCACCCCCAATGTGGGGGGCTGCGCCCCCAACTATATATACTAATTCCAGGATCATACTACATTGGGGAAAAGGGCATATACCTTTTACTTGCCTTATAATACTCTACACAGTGCCATATATACTAACTGCAGTTCAGTGAAATGAGATTCGTGAAATGAGTTTTCAGTAATTTGTGTTTTCAGCGATGTGGTCGGGGTGAAATGAAATTCAGTGAAATGAGATTCAATGAAACAAAGTAGACCCCTCCTGTTATATAGTATTATTAATGCAGTGCAATTGTTTTGTAGTGAACACCTTGTCTATTTATACAATATTCGCTTTTCTCCTAGAAAGCTCATTATTACACCAACCATTCAAAGTGCAGAAAGAAAGACTTTGTTTTGTTCAATATACATTTAATAGGCAAAATATTAAAGTACAAACATTTCCCTAGTTTCTGACAAAGTAAAAAAACAGAGCTTTTAAATATTTATATGCACTGTTGTTAACAGTTTTCTGTTGCAAAGCTCCACTTTCAACACTTCTCTTACCAGATAACTGATTTGAAATGTAACCTGCTTTCATATATGCAAAGCAGTAATTTAACTGATGCTATAGCTTTTTCTTAAAAGTTCAGATTATTCTGAATCTATTTTAATTGACTTCTGCTGTGACTCCAAACTACTTCAACTAATACAAACAGACAAACCCGGTACTTTTAAAATTCAACTAAATGAATACCAACAAAACTCCTGGCAATACTTCATTATTGCATATACTGTCACATGGTATAGATTTTCAAATCTCACCTCTGTCCACGAAACGAAGAATGTTCCACTGATAATGACAGCTGCATTGATAAAGATCTTCAGCATTAACCATTTACTGAGAATTGAACTTTTCCTACTCCTCGGGGGCTGTCTCAGGACATCTTTATCTACTGGTTCAACTCCAAGACTGCACAAAAAAAAAATGATACAGACAACACATTAAGGTCAATGAACAGTAAGGCTTTGTTTTCACTAGATGATAGCAGAGATCCTATGGTGAACACATTAAACATTTTTTATTTCAGGTGCAGCTCTTCTAATTAACTTTGATATGTTACAAACTCACAACATTTGGAAAAATGTATATATTTAGTGTGACAGGGGATGGACATGGCTGAAAACCAGACATGTTGATACAAAGAATTCCTCACTGTCTGCAGTGCTGCATTTTAAAAATAGATATCGACGTCTTAGCCCAGGCTAAAGCCAAAAAAAAAAATTAGGAACAAACACCCAAAACTGGGTTAGATTTTTGAATATTGGTCTTACATATTTAGAAAGTTGCTAGAATATCAGATTTTCCAAGAAGTGGCTGAGCCCATGCACTGCTCTTGACTAAACTCTCTCTCAGATGATACCAATATTTCTACTATGTTGACACTAACACCATAATACAATAGGTTTGTTAAGATCTGATAATAACAAAGAACAATCAACCTAAAACAATCCGTGTTTGGTTTTCATTTCAAAGTTGTATAATATTGTATTGTCTCTGTTTCTCTATTCAGTGATCTTGTACAAAGTATCATGTCTGATTCTGTAGAGAAATTCAACAAGGTTTATTGTTATATGTGCCCTGTATCACTCTACTTTGATCTTGTATTTTGCTACACGGTGTATCCATATGTAATCAAATGTTTGTTAACTTGTATGCATTTTGAGAAGCTTTCTCCCCAGGCCTCCATCGAAAAAGGACATGTATCCAGTCAGATTTTGCCAGTTATAAAATAAAATAATTAAAATAAAATAAATTTTGCATTTGATAGCATTTTCTGAATAATATGAACTCAGAAAAAAAATTCTATCATTATTTAGTGACTATAATCCTCAACAATTTGCCAGAAAAAAATAATGATTTTATGATGCACACACCAAAAATATGAGGCAGAATCAGGAACATTCTGCAAAATCAATAACAGTGAAGAGGTACTCCAAAATATTACATGCTGGCAATCTAAACAGAGTTTTATGTCTTACTTTTACAGTATTCCATACACCTTTTCTTTACAGTTCGTACTACTAATGTAATAGCATTGATTATTGTGGATGATTATGTGTACATCAAGCACTGTATATCACCTTTGAAGTAGTAATGTTGAATTTTATAAGGTAACAGGGAGAAGAATACGAGGAAAGAGATAGGGAGAGAAGATACTGAGAACATGGATTAGAGTCAGCACCTCATATAATGCCATTTAGTCTTGTAAGATATATTTCCTAAATGTTGTAGAACTAAACTAGCTTATTATTTGGAGGGTTACTCCAGGAATTGAGGATTTAGAACAAATTATGCATAGCTCCCACTGTGAACATACTTAAATCACTATGTCAGTGCAAAATATATCCACGTTTTGTCTGACATATTAACTACTTGTTAAGGAGGTTATTTAATACCAAACCTTGCTGTTAGAAGTTCCAATTTATGGACCTCTGGCAGAAATTTATGGAGATCTCCTATTGTAGGAAAGTAATACATTACCATTGCAGAGTTATATATGCTTTCATACATTAATTATAGTTTATAGATATTTCAAATGCTTTCTCCATTTATTTAGGATATACATTAATCAATGCAGACTGGAGTTAAATGGAGGATTCTTCAGGCTTCATTTCCTTTCACAAGACACTAAGACTCCATATTGACGGTTAGATTGCTTCATACAAATGAAATTATCATGCATCATTATGAGATCACACCAGTCCAGCATAATAACAGGCTGAGCAGGATTAAATGAACAATGGTCAAAGGCTTTATCAGGGTAATAAACATTTGGGACAACGTGCCAAAAAACAGCATGCTGCCTGGAATAATACTCAGGGTATAGCATAATATACTGCATCAGTTTACAATGGAAGATGATAACCTGAAATATTAAATCCTACAAAAGAGAAAACAACATGCTGTGACACCAGAACAGAAAATATGCCCAAAAGTAAAGCACTCTTGTCTGTGAAATGTGCAGGTACAGACCAGTTGTGCATGGTCTTACATTAGGGAATTTCTTTTTTATGGATCATGCTAATTTCCTAACCACATACAACACACAGTGCACAAAGATCATTTACGGGGCTGCTTGCAATGCATGTGAATCCACCTGTTCTAGATCACCTGTGTGCGATCTATGAAAAATATAAACAGCAACCTCTGTATTATTACTCAAATTCTTGTAGCTAAAAGACTTCATAAAATTATTAATGTAACATATATTCAGGAAAGAACTAAAATGGTAGAGAATAGTCTGATTGGTAACATAACTAGTGTGGGTGTAATGCCAGCTACTCTACTTTGTACCTGGGGATTGATACCTACAGTTCAACAGAAGTGTCTGGGTAAGTAAGTTTACCCTGGTATCTTCATCTCAGACTCCACAGAGTAAAGCAATAGTAAAGACTAGAACTAATGAGGTAAATCATTGTTATTTCTTACTAACATGTTCCTATAACATAACCTGATAATTTAATTTAATTTAGCTTATCAGCTTTTAAATACATATTTTCATCTCTGCGGTCTTGCCCACTGAGGTCCATCTAAAGCCCTATTAACCCATACACTCCTTTCATGCTACCAGTATAATACATTGTATCACACTACACTGGAACTTTTCTATCATGGAGTAATTAATCTTTTAATCACTCACCTTATTGTTGAATATTGAGGCACTAAGGTAGCCATTGTTAAAATCTGTTGTGGCTTGTTTTCTTTCTTTATATACTAGTCCTCACCTGGTTTCTATTCACAACTATGCAACGCATGTGATGTTGGTCCCATGTGGGACCTGCATGCCTTCATCACTTTCATGCATTCCCCAGATTTCATAAGGACTCAGGGAAGCAGCCCATCTGGTTCTTGTGCCTTATCCTAAGAACAGCTAGTTCCATAATCCCGTCCTCCTCCCTCTCAATCCAGGTGTTTCTCCACATTTCAGCTATACTCCTGGGTAATAACTAAAACCTGCAATAGCCTTCCCTCAACCATTCACACTATGCAATGTACTGCCTCCTTTCAAACCTTCCTGCACCAACACCTTTATTCCAAATTGATTCGTAATTGCAATAAACCTCTTCTAGCCATTCCCTAGACCTTAGAGCCTTTCTGTTAGTTCCTATTTCTTTGTTACTCTCATATTCTGTTACTACTACTGACATTCTCTTGTGATCTCCATCTATTCTACCATTTTTTTCTGTTGCCACTGACAACTTTCTACATTTCCTTATCATTTCCCCTCTTTTATTTTCCCTCTCTTATTCTATAATTTATGTAGCCTCTGTATTTCTTCCATTCCCTCAATCTTAGTTTTTCTTCTCCTGTAATCTTTGCATCTTATTTTCACTCATATTATATTCAACTTTAGTATATTAGTTGTATCTAGTGTGTGAACATAAGCTTTTTATTCTTCTTCCTTATTTTTGCTTTAACTATAGTTCTATTACATTTATTATTTAATAATGCATGTATCAAGTGTTGTGTATATTCCAAGTGTTTTTCTGTAACTAATCTTTTCCGCCATTGCTCCTGTATTTATTTAAAATGTAAGTCTTGTTTTACAATGTATTCTATGTTGTGTTTCATGTGGAGATTTCCTCCCTGGGCCTCCACTGAAAATGGGCTCTTGTTGGCCCAGTAGACTTTCCCGGTAAAGAAATGCCAATAAATAAATAAATATAAATAAATAGATTTATCTCCATTCTGTCCTGCTTCCTTCTTAGCATTGTACCTCCCTTCTGGTTTCCATTGTGAAGACTAAAGCAGAGTATTTTGTCAGTACCTTAGCTTTTCCTTGCCTTCTGTGATCAGTAATAATAATAATCATAATAACAACAATAATCATAATAATAACAACAAAACAAAACAACAACAACAACAATAATGATAATAATAATAATAATAATAATAATAATAATAATAATAATAATAATAATAATAATAATAACCCTATTTTTAAACAGGTACTACTAAGAATCAGCCCAGGAGCAATGTCTGGTTAAGTGACTTGCTCAGCTGAGGGAATCAAACCTTGTACAACAGGAACTAGAGCTTGCAACCTCTGTGCCAACTGTTAGTTGAAGACTACGCTTTTATACTTGCTCAACATGGTCATTTTCCCTCCTTTCTTTAAATAACCCTTATTTCCCTTCTTGATCCTTTCTCATAAGCCCTTTTCCATCTTTGTTCCCTTTTTGCTAGCCTCCTCATACTGTCTGTCCACCACCTTGCTACCATATATTGCCTACCTCTTGCAGGTTCTATCTTTATCTAACTGCTATTTACACATTCCTGTGAACCCATATTAGTCTTCTTCTCTTTTTGTCTTTTTGGGTCTTCCTCATAATCCTGTCTGTATTCCTGACTACTCCATCTCTGACCCATTCCCATCGCTTGTTTCCTCCATCTATTTACTCACAATATCCTAACTTAGCCTTGACATATATCAATTATGAGCATGACCAGAATTCAGGTCAATTTTGAGCATGACCAGAATTCAGGTCATTTTGGTACACAGCTCCACCAGTTGGCTGAACCCCTGATGGTCCAAGACCTCATCAACTCTAGCTTCCTGTCTGCTGTAAAATTCTGAACCTCCCAGTCTGCATCTAGAACATTCAGATGCCCCATGAGTACCTCTTTCCCTACCCTACTCCTTCAGTCTCACCTCTGACCTCTCTTACTCCTCCTTTGAGTCAGATGAATAATATACTATATAACTCTACTATCTGGCCTTCTCTTTCTCTAGCTTAACACCCAGGGTACTTAATGTAGCTACTAACCCTGCCTGTGCTATGTTTGATGTATTCTGAAATACAAGGACATGCTAGTTCTGCTAAGGCAGTCCCCCTATCCAGGGTGTGGGTTCAGTACATATCTGTGCAACTGCATAGCCTGTGTCATAAACAGTCATAGCAGGCAGCGTGGCAAAACATGAAGAAGTTTGCTGAAGGAACTTTCTTGTAACAGCCATTGCCTATTACTGCTCTACATCAGAACACTTTGGCTCTGATTGGTCTTATTTATTTACTATTTCTTTAGTGTATTTATGTACCAAAATAAATCAGAAATGACCAACAGTTCTTGGGAATAAATAAAATGATAGACTTGCTTATTCTAGTAATAACAGTCAAGTGTACCATTTGTACCTTCCTAATGCCCACCAGCATGTTGTACCCCATGTAAAAAAATTTTGAGTGTATGCATCAGCAGTGCGGGGGGAAGGGACTTCTGTAGGAGTATTTGCTGCATATGAAATTATAGATTAAATGTGACTGGATTAAATGTCTTTTAGATTAATGATTAAATAGAATTGTTGATGTAAAGTATTATATGCATGTGCCTGTGGGTGTGTGTGTATGTGTGTGTGTGTGTGTGTGTGTGTGTGTGTGTGTTTTCTTACATTTTCTTCTTCCTTTTACATATTGCTATCCAAACATACTCTCCATAATTCTCTTACTTTTTCATACAATTCTCTTGTACATTTTTTTCAAATCATTCATTATCCTTATTCACTTTTCCATCCTCTCCGTAGTTTTTCCCCCACTTCACTATGTGCTCTTTCCTTTCCCACACATCACAATTCTAATATCCTAAAAGGATAACTATTTCATTAAGCACTACAGATGGACATAACATCTCAAACTTTTTTCTTCTTTATGTATGGTATATGGATATATACATATTAGGCTCTATAATTCTCCCCCATTAAATAATCTATAACAATTGCTCATCCTGGATCAGTTATCATACAGCCTACTGTTTTTATCTCATTCATTTTTCATAATACCACTGTTCTTGAGCATCTATATTCCCCTACGCTTCAAAGTACTTTGCCACTCCACAATTTCTCCATCTGCCTCCTATCTTTTATATCTACATTTCCTACATGCACTAATACAATAATAGCCTGCCTTTGTCTTTCATACCACTCTAACACACACAGTCTTCTTACTTGATTTTTGTACTATTCACATTAACTGATAACAGTCTCACACTTCTCCTTACCCTTTTTTGCTTTATTGGATACATTTTAAACTTTCTTTTCCTTAGTTTAACCCTTTCTCTAACTGAATTTTTCTTACATATTTTTATTTCTTCTAAAAACATATCTTCCCCTGAATGCTCTACTTCCCTTAAATTTAAAATTTATTTTGTTCATCACATTCTAACCATTTTTCCTCTGTTCACACATTTATTATCTCTTTTGTCACTTCTCCATCTCATTCTTCTTCCCTAATGTCTTCCTCCCCACTTTCTTCTTCACTAACTTTATAATTCTTAGGATTATTTCTCTTTCCCACCTTTTTACATTTTTTCCTCACTTTTACCTCCTCACAATCAAAACAAAAATGCCATTTGTTTTATACTTCCAACATTCCCTTTTACAATCCTGCACAGAGTGTTCTGTTTCACCACACTGCTGATAAAGCCCTTTGTTACATTCATTGGTCAAATGTGTCACACCCCCACAAAAGAAACACAATTTTGGTTATCCACAATACTTTAACCCACCTACCCCCCATTCCCTGCCACACTCACTATACTTAGTAAATACCTTATCAGCCCTTTTTCATATTTTAAACACATTTCACATTGCCAGACCTCATCCCACATATTTCTTTCATTTTTTTGTGCTTTTTTAAACATTTTTAACTTTATTAAAAAATTTTTCTACAGATTAATGACATTTTCACTTATCTCGTCAGTTGCAAATTGAATAAGAAATTTCTTAACATTTTGTATTTTTTTCGTGTTACAATATACTCATTCCATGTATAAATGTCCTTATTTTATCAAATAGTTAAAAAAGTAACAGTCTCTCAGTCTCAAAAGTGACATTACAGAAAGTCTCCTTTCCCAAATGTATAACTGATCACATACCTGCATTTTTTTAAATCCCAAAGGCAATATTATTTTGTCCCATATAAAGTACTCCAATAATTACAGTACCTTCTGTAAATGCCGTTGTCTCCACTGGGTGTCTCCTTACCAGTCGTATGTTGTTCTACATTCCATAACAGTCTCCACCATCTCAGCATAAGTTTTTTTATTCCTACATGGAGACTGCAGGCTTTCTCTCCTTTCTTGCAAGCCACCTAACATAGTTCCACTCTCCACCCTTTCCTCTGTAAATAGTCGTCCAGCCATTTCTCCTTTTCTAGCAACTGAATTAATTTCTCCATTTCCAACCCATCTGGTTGGATCTCAGTCACTTGAATGCTACTTTCTTCCACTGAATCTCATTTCACATTTTCCACATTATTTCCTTTCTCCACCAGTTCCACCTGCTTCATCATCTCCACTTCACTCTCTGCGCTAAACTCTGTTGCCATCTTGCCTCCTCTCTCAAGAGTCTTTGCTCTGGATACAGGAAGTACCACAAGAATAGATGAAGCTCCCCAATGTCCTGGCCAACTATCCCCTGGTTGTTTAAATACCATCTCATATCTCCCCTGAAAATAGATAACTAGATAGCCTAGTGGGGCTGACTGGGTCAACAAGGAATAAATAAAGTAAAAATATAAAAGCAGCTGTTCAAGAAAATATGAAGGACAGGTATATGAGAAATGCCACACCCAGTTTTTGAATAACAAGGTTTATGCCATACAAATCAACACCAGGGGGCTAACAGAAAAGGTAACAATAAGTGCATAAGTTGGTGACAACCAAATATGTTTCAAGGACATTTTCTGATCACTTGATGAAACTTAGAAGTGGGATTGTCAATAAATCTCCAGAATTAACAGTTTTTACTGTGATCTTTACCAGTCCTTAACCAAAACCTACAGATATAATCACTTTGTTGATACTACATAAATAAATTGTAATACAAGGAAATGCAGTAGATGTACTGAATTTTCTAAATATACATATGGATTCTATTTCAGGTCCTACCTTACTTCCACATATGTTCTTGTCATATTTGCTACAGCAATTCTCCTTTATATCTTATGGCAGCACACATTCTTTGCTTCTAAATTTGATATACTTATTTTTGTACATACAGTTAATCTACCTTTGCTAAATACACTTGTTAACCATAACATATATTTAAGTATGCTTATTTAGACTTTAGGATCAGAAACAGTGTGCTTTTCTCAAATCTATGCGATGTTTTGCATCTGTCATGGGCTGTGGATGATAAATGATCTTGTGCCAGTTTATTTACCATGATAAATTTAAAGGAATATATATATTTTCAGTTGTTGACCTACATTCAAGCTGTTGTTTCTCTGTTTGCTGGAGGCATTTTATTCTTGTGAAGAAATGAATTGTAACTTCACAAGGCACTTGGAGAAAAACTGTGCCAAAATCACACTTCTTGCTAGCTAATGTTATTCTTGAATAATAGTTTTACACCCATTTCTGTTATTCTTAAGATAATGTGTGCTATATTATAGTTAATATTACCATGATTAATAAAGATTCCGAGTCCTTTATTCCTACCTCTGAGCTGGTGGTCCATCCATAATAATATTGATCCATAGAATCTGCATGGCATTGAGCGGATTGGGAAAATCACATACTGTGGACAAAGTGATGAGGCTTAAGGCTGAAATACTCCTGTTAATATAAGAGAACAGTGACAGAACATCAACTTTTTATGTTTAGTAATGCTGTTCTTGAAACTGACTATTACTTTATTTACAAGTACACTGGATCTGTTACTCACGTGCTGAGTTGAAACTGAACAAAGTTTTGTATGTTGTAAAATATCCCCTTTCCTTCTTCTATTGCATTCCTGTGTGAAAAATAACATTTTCTAAGTTATGAAATTCATTTATGGAATAGTTCCCAATTTTATTCTCAGACTAAATGTTATCATCTTATAGTACTGTTTAACTCACAACAAATCAAACTAAAAAAGTCTGCGAGCAGAATCATCTTTATATTAGTAATAAGCAGCATGCACATTAGTAATAAGCAGCATGCACAGTAACACTGTTTCCTCACAGCAGGAGGTTCTCTGGTTCAATTCTTGGCAGGGATGTCTTCTACACACTGTTAGAATCTCCTTGTGTTCTGACTGGAGTGCTTCTCAAACAATCTGGAAATATATCATAGCTAAGTATATTTCTTGGCACTTTTCAGAGTTCTGCATTGTCTTAATTTTTGCCTGACTGAATTATTTTAAATATTTGCTGGCAATGTTGGTTGTTTTCTCATCTGTTTTGAAACTGGTTTTCCTCCTGTTCTTATGGTGGTGTTAAAGTTTATAAAACTGGTCTAACAACTTTTGTGTTATCTGATTGTTTCAAGGCTTGCTGATTTAAAAATAGTCCCTATTTGTAAATTCTGGCATAGACTGTTAGAATCTCCTTGTGTTCTGACTGGAGTGCTGCTCAAACAATCTGGAAATATATCACTGATAAGTATATTTCTTGGCACTTTTCAGAGTTCTGCATTGTCTTAATTTTTGCCTGACTGAATTATTTTATATATTTGCTGACATTGTTTGGTGTTTTCTCATGTGTTCTGAAACTGGTCCTCCCATTCCTGTGGTGGTGTTAAAGTTTATAAAACTGGTCTAACTGATCGTTTTTAAGTGTTTTTCAACAGTTGAACTGTTGAGGGCTACACACTCAAGTGTGATAGCCATTTTTCTGCTTTAAAAGTGTTTGTTTTACTGTATCTGTTTTAATTTTTGAAAAAAAAATCCTATCTCTCTACTCGTTTCCTGCCTTTCTATAACCAGTAGAGTGGTTTTCAGATTTTGCTGAATTCTGGGCTGTTTTGTAGTTTCTGTGTTGCCCAGAGCTTACTAAGATAGAAGGAAGCTTCTCTGTTCATCAGTGAGAGTTGTGAGCTTTGAGCAGCCTATCTGTCATTGGAGGAGTGGTTTCAGCTCAGAATCTATAGTTTTATTGGCCATTTTGGGCTATTTCTATCTCTTTCATCTTTCTGTTTAAAAACCCGTGTTTGAGCAGTTTTTGTGCTTGTATTACCTCAGCAAGATCCTGCCTGGGTGTCCTGCAGAGTTCTACAGCAGCAGAGAGAGAAAAGGAAGACTTTGAGTGGATTAAGTACCTCTGTTTTGCTTTTTATTGCTTATTTTTGCTAGCCACACTATTCTGGGCATTTTTTTTATTAACTTTGCAACTTATTTGAACTGTTTTTGAATTCTGATACTGTTTGCACTTTAACTATCATTTTTAAGTGTTTTTCAACTGTTGAACTGTTGAGGGCTACACACTCAAGTGTGATAGCCATTTTTCTGCTTTAAAAGTGTTTGTTTTACTGCATCTGTTTTAATTTTTGAAAAAAAAAATCCTGTTTGTCTACTTGTTTCCCACCTTTCTATAACCAGTAGAGTCCAGTTTTCAGATTTTGTTGAATTCTGGGCTGTTTTGTAGTTTCTGTGTTGCCCAGACCTTACTAAGATAGAAGGAAGCTTCTTTGTTCATCAGTGAGAGTGGTGAGCTTTGAGCAGCCTGTCCCGGGAGGAGTGGTTTCAGCTCAGAATCTGTAGTTTTATTGGCCATTTTGGGCTATTTCTTTCCCTTTCATCTTTCTGTTTAAAACCCTGTGTTCACATGATTTTGCACATTGCACAGCGGCATTTCACTAGGGTTAAACTATTTCCAGTGCCAGAAAGTCTGTTCTTCTAATTTTCCCTTAGAACTAGCCAGTTTTCTAGTTTTAGCACTCAAAACTGTTTCCTTGTGCTCAGCACTTGTTCAAAACTCGTTGCAAGTACTAAATAATCTACAAATTACTGCAGCACTCAACTTTCCTCACTTGTTAGGAGGAAAACAGCTTTTAGTACTTAAATTAATAAGCACCTATCCAGGCATGTCTAAGGGTCAGCTCCCGGTATTTTTCCCTGTCCAACTAATGAATCTGGGCATCTTGGGGCAATGTAGCAATTGCCTCATGTACACTGACAACCCTCTCCTCCTACACCCAACACTACAACCTGTGAGAGATGCACTTACATAACCAAACTTGAAGCCAAGCTCTCTCCAGCCAAGACTGCACTAGACAATCAAGAGGAGAAGGTAAACACCTGCACCACACCACACTCAACACATAGTCCATCAAAACGTACGTTACCCAAACCCACACATAGTAACACAAAACACAAACTACATTCACAGAGGGTCTCAGTAAAAATCTGCCAAAAAAACAAAGACCTCCAGAGCTGAAACACAAGCAACTACCACCACCAACACTACCCAAATGACACATAGCCGTCAAAATCAGTGTGCCACTCAACCTCAGCCCATAAGGCAAAACAATGTACCCAACACACTAGTCATAGGTGACTCTATAGTCAGGCACATTGATGTCCCACTCACCAGGCTAAACAAGGAAAAAGTTACTGTCAGCTGCCTGTTGGGTGCCAGGATCCGACACATAATGCAAGCATTCAGGTCACTCTACAACAAGTACAAATATGACTATGTCATTGTCCATGTTGGTGTGAATAACCTGAGATGTACCTCCCTGGACTACAAGAAAAGAGACATAGAGGAGCTCTCGGATCATGTAGCCCAGGCAGGTATGACCCTAGCCCTGAGTAACATACTGCTACTGCCTAGAATTATACCACAATACAAGGACAAAATGATTAACTTCAGCAATTGGCTAAGCTTCTGGTGTCATTCTAAGGGGATCCAGTGCCTGTCTGCCTGTGATGACATGATCAGCTGACCACGATGCTTTGCCAGAGATGGCCTGCACCTGTTGCCGCTGGGATTCCGGATACTGGCTAAGGCTCCTGCCACCCCTATAGTGCCTTTTTTAGGCAAGGTACAAATGACAAACACCACCATAGCAGGTATATGCAAGCAAAATCTGAGAGCAATGCTACTCAATGCTAGAAGAATAAACCTCAAAATGCACTCACTCGAGGCACTCTTTAAAATGGAGAGCATCAACATCTGAGCAGTGGTGGAGATCTGGTTCAAGGATCCAGAGAGCACCCCTGCATTACCAGGCTACAACTCATACCACACCTTTCAGCCACCTAACCTGGACCAAAACACTAAAGGAGGAGGCATGTCCATATTAATTAAGGATATCAACACCTCCAGGCTAGTTGCTCAACATAATGCATCCAAAATTATCCAAGTGCAACTAACACTGGGCAAGACTGCAATCCAGGTTGTAGCTTGTTACAGATCCCCTACCATGCCCCAGGATGCTCATTCCACATTTCTTGGTATACTGGGTAATATTAAGGTACATCCCAATACCCTAATAATGGGCAGTTTCAACAACCCTACCATCAACTGGGAAAACTACTCGTGCACTAATTCATTTGCACAATGCTTTCTGGAATTCATAAATTCCAATGTCCTGGATCAACTTGTCCATACCCCCACCAGAGGCAGCAATATCCTGGACCTGGTCATTACCAATATGGGCAAACAATGTTCCATGCAAGAGGTCATCTCGTTGCTGGTCAGATCTGATCACAAGCTAATCACCCTAGACATCAATATCCCGCCCCTACCCCCCATTAAGGAAACCACCATAAAAAACTTCTCCATAGCCAACTTCATGCTTCTTAAGACAGAAGTGGCAAGCTTTACAACATCCATATAGATGGAAAATAGAGGTAAAATTGCTGAGTCCTAAATAAATGCATTGTATAAGCATATACATGAGTGCATGGATCATGGCATCCCCAACAGAACCAAGATGCTATCCTTCAAAAAAGAAAAGGAAGCCAATCTGGTGGCCCCCTTCCATAAATAAACACTACAACAGAAGAAAGAGGCTGTTGCAAAAAAAAGAGTAAAGTCCCCTGATTGCAGGAACTCCCTGGTCAGCCTCAGTAAGAAGCTGAGATCCCTCATAAAATCCTCCAAAGCTAGTTACAAAAATAAAATCACCACTGATTCTAAAGACAACCACAAAGCATTCTACAGCTATATCAAGAATATCAATGGTGACACTTAGATCTGCTCTGAGTTATAGCACAATCGCACTAGATATAACCCCCAAAGGGCCCATCACTATACTGGAAGAATGTAAAGCCCCTGTGATCATGGCTGCACAAGTAAAGACTGCACTCTCCAAAGCCAAGAACACAGCATCCATGGGACCTGACAACATCCCAGGCAGCATTCTGCATGAACTACAGGACAAACTGGCACCCCACCTAAGTACCATGTTCAATCATAGCCTCACTTCAGACTTTGTGCCTAATGAATAGTTTATGGTTATCCCACTCCATAAAGGAGGCACTACCACAGACTCCAGGAACTACTGCCCCCTTAGCCTGACGAGCCTGGTCTGCAAAATTTATCATCTTGGATCTTATAAATAAGGACATAGATAACCTTCAAACTCTGGACACCACTCAGTTTGAGTTTGAAAAAGGTAGGTCATGTCTCCTAAACCTGACAGACTTCTTTGAAGCAGTCACTAGAGCCGTGGACGATGATTAGGTGGTGCATGCAGCCTATTTTGACCTCGCCAAGGCTTACTACACCATCCCCCACTCTGGAATTATAGATAAACTGACTAGACTGGGCATAAATCCCTACGTCACAAGATGGGTAGCCAACTGGCTCACTGACAGAACCCACACAGTGAAAGTAGCGGACTCCAAATCCATCTTCAGACCAGTGACAAGTGGAGTACCACAAGGCTCATTCCTGGGTCTTCTCCTGTTTAGCATCTACTTCTCAGAAGTCCAGGCTAAGACAGGAGGTCATTGGCTAATGAAGTTCATGAACGACTGCAAACTAGGTGCCATAATAGAATCACCTAATGATGTGGACATTCTACAAAGGGGCCTCACTGAGACTGATGTTTGATGTCAAAGTCATGGCCTCAAGCTCAATGCCAAGAAGTGCATTGTCGTCCCCTTTGGGAAAAACACTGTACCCATGAACTACCACATAGGCAGTAGCCTACTAAATACCAAAAGTGTGATAAGAGACCTTGGGACACAGGTGGACAGTAGTCTCTCCTTTGATAATCATATTGCAACAGTAGTCAGGAAATCCTTCTACATGGCATACCTCATCACACAGGGGTTCACCTCCAGAAAAAAGAGGTAATTGTTCTTCTCTACTCATCCCTCATCAGACCCATTATAGAGTACAATGCCCCATTTGGCATATACCTCGCAAGACATCTACAACAACTAGAAAGGCCACAGATATACCTCACTAAGAGGATTATCAGCCTCAAACAGATGCCATATGCAGACGATCTCAAATAACTCCCGTTCTACTCCATCGCTTATCGCCTACTCAGAGGTGACCTCTGCCTAACATACAAAACCATGTCAAACCCAGATCTATTGGACATGCTACACTTAAAAAAAACCCAATCCCTCCAAACCACATGCTCCAGGGACCTAAACCTTGCCACCACAATAAATAGAACATGCTGGAGGGAAAGATTCCTGCCCCAGAGACTTCCCATGCTCTGGAAAAGACTACCCATTCATGTCAAGCAAAGCTCCTAATTAACCCTCTTTAAGAAAAATATCGGCAACTGGATGGGAAATAGAACATTCACCCCAGGGATCACTTTTGTGGCTCAGCTAGACATGGGCACAGAAAAATAACTTTCTTGGGTGGCAAAAGCCAGGGAACATTTTTGGTTAGGCTTATAGAGGCCCTAGGGCCGATAGCCTAGTACCTACCTATGAACCTATGAACCTATATCAAGTCTGCATGTCTTTTCTGTGTTACATGGGTTTCTCTGGGTTCTCCAGTTTCCTCCTGGCTTCCAAAGATATGTAGTAGGCTGATATTGGCAATTCTAATTTCTCCTCAGGTGTGCATGTGGAGTGTGTCTGTCATATGGATGAAAGGCCTGGCAATCTTCCATTCCTTGCCTGTCTTGTAAACTTCAGGGATGGTAGTTGCTGTTCACGTGTTTGCTATAGGAGTCTGATATAACCCACAAGTATGAATGGATGGATATAATTTGAAAACATATCATTTTTCTGAGTAACTTTTTTTCTGTTAGCAGCATCACTTTTTTAGTGACCAGCATAATTGTTCACTTAGTGTAACATATAGTAGCATTTCCTGAGTTCTATAGGAGAATACCAAGCACAATAAAGGTGAATTAGAAATAAAACCAACAAACACAGAGGAAAAGCATTTCTATTTTTCCATGGAAAGACAACTCCCCAATACCTTCCGTGTGTGTGTGTGTGTGTGTGTGTGTGTGTGTGTGTGTGTGTGTGTGTGTGTGTGTGTTTTTTTTATGTGTGTGTGTGTGTGTGTATGTGTAAAGGACAGCCTTATACTCCTCATTACCACCTATTTACAACAATTCCAAGCCTGTGCATTGAGTGAACTATGGCAAAACCCTGGATTTTTTCTGTTGTGGGGTTTCGTGTTTTTATCATGTATACATTAGGTTATACATTGTAATTAAATATCAGGTTACTAAATCAGTATTCATAAATCACAAGTTTTTCATATTCTCTTAAGAATGGTTATCTAGATACTGTTTTCTATTCTATTTCTGTATTTTCAAGTTTCATATTTTAGGGAATTAAATGGTTTGTACCTTACAAATCTGGTAATATAAAGTAGAAAAAAAGTTTGCCAACATAACTAATTTTTGACTTTATTATTAAGATGGCTATTCTAAAATATTTTTCTTACTTGAAATCACTAGTTATGTCAACTAAAAATATACAGAAGATCCCAGGTTAGATTTTTTTTGTGGAAAGGGTGATTCCCAAATACATTCCTTGAGAGAAAATTGATTAAAAATAAATCATTTAAAGCATACATCTCAACCTGGAAATATCAAAAATATGGACAAAAGCCCACGAAAAATAGGTACAAATCAGTACGCTGATTAACATAAAATTTGTGCACATTATGTAACCCCAACCACTTCAATGGAATTGTGGGATACCAACTTTCAAATGCAAACTGAAGAACAGACAACCAAAATATGGCCACAGACCCTGTAGTAAATAGTAACCATTTTTTTTAAATGTGCAGCAATGATGTTTACTGGGAAAGGAGAAGTTGATGAACCTTAGGATTTTGTTTTTGGTGATCTGCAGTATGTGGATTTTGTAGTAAAAGTAGGACATTTAATGGTAGGCAATATTCTAATCTTAGCAAAAGAATATTATAGTTTGCTAGGACCTCCAAAAGTCATTATCCATGGCCTACTGATCAGTGGCGTAGCTACAGTTTCTGCTGCTCAGGGCTATCTTTGAGCTTGCCATCCTTCCCCCCTCACAAAATTATGGTCAGATGGGGCCCCCCCATACACAGCTCCCCCCTGCAGCCACTCCAATATCCCATTACTTGACTATGTTGCCTCCATTTACCATAAACACTGTAATGTGCATACTGCTTTATTTCTACAATGATTATTTGGATTTCATTTAAAACTTTTATTTTACATTTTATAGCACAGACACTAATAGACATTTGCTTAACAAAGCAATACAGTCTCAGAATGAAAATATACTTAGCATGAAAACTGTTCTGCCCTTGAAATTCACATTAATCATTGAAACAGCACTGAAACCCGCATTCAAAGAAAATGTACTTGGCCAGTGGTGGATAAAGATTACCTTTGGGCTGTTTTCAAATCATAGGCCCCTTGCACATGCATGTGTTCTTTGATACACCTTCCTGGTTGTATTAAATTATATTCCTTACATAATACAGCACACTTGTTAGAGCGCATTTTAAATGTATTGTTTTGAACATTTTTCCAGTAAGCAATGAAACAAAATGCATAAAACAATAATAACAAAACTGCCCAATTCAGAACATTTCCATCATAAAAGTCTACTCAAACTTCTACAGTCCACCAGTATCAGTAAATATGCACAATCTCTGCAGAAGTAAAAGTCATCTAAATAATTCCACATTAAAGAGATCTGTAACTAATGAAGAGGTTGCTGCTAGCAAACAACTTTCTATTTCATTATTTCATCTACAAATAAAGTGCCTGTTGCCCTTGAGGAATAAAACATGATAAGCTAGCAAAACTGCAAAAGGGAATGGATGCCAAATTGATAACAGGTTCATAGTTACTATGTATCTCTGCCAAAGAGGACATTCTCAGGATGGCAGCATCCACCCCCTTTAAAAGTACAACACAGCACAGTATCAGCAATCCGTCTACATGCTGTGGGAGTAGAAACCACAGCCTTCTGCATCAAAAGCAAGTATTCTATCTGTTGTGCTACTAACACAAAAGACTTGGCATAAGCAACACTAAACTTCTCGCCCCCCTGAAGAACTATGCAGCACAAGAAATCTGGAAAAAGCCAAAATTTATTGGGGGGAGGGACAAAGGCTTAAAACCAGGGACACATTTTAAACATTGCTTGCCTAATCTTAGAAAAGTTGCTAGAATAAAATGTTTTGTGTTACCAGGCATTTCCTGAAAGATAGGAAGACTGAAACTTAAATAGCTATCGTTATTTAGTGAATTCAGTTCTCACTGATTTGCCAGAAAACCACACATTTTAAGAGGAACAGACCAAAAGTATGAGCCAAACATTACAGACATTCTGTAAAACTTTGGACAGTTGAGAACTATAGACTTAACTCCTTGAATAACAAGTGGTGGTGGTATGGGTAGAGAATTTTGGCTCTTGCTCCTTGTATCTAGGGTACAGGGTTTGAGTCTAATTAACTACTAGTTTGCTTTTAAATAATTAAGTAGATACACATACACCCCTATCCATCTGCTTTTAAATAATTAAGCACAGCAAATACACACCCCTACTTGTCTGCTTTTAAATAATTAAGCACAGCAAATAAAATATACGATAACAGCAATATAATATAACTTAGCGGCCAGAATTAATAAACCACTGTCTGCAAGCTCAAACAATGAGCTATAGATGGTAGCCACTAAAATATACATACTTTGCTTCCTACTAAACAGATGCATAGAATGGAGCGGCCAGAATTAATGAACCACTGTCAGCACTGTCTGCTTAGCTTAGCTGGGCCCATTAGCAGTGTGTGTATCAGAATTATTTTTTCTTACCTGGGAGGACTGAAAATTAAATTTGCACAGCTATCACATGCGCCTCTGTAGGCTGGTGATGCATGGTGATGTCAGCCATAAATTTAAAGTTGTAACACAAAAAAAAAAAAAGAAAGAAAAGAAAAAAAAATTGGGAATTAAAGGGGCCACTTGGGAATTTGTGGCACCCCATTGTTTTGCCCTCAAAACCTGTAAATACTGAGGAATTCAGTACAGTTGAGAGGTATGAGTTAAAGCCTCTTGTGGGCCTGGCCTATTATTCCTCGTTAATGTACAAATATGTTTAGCATACTCTATTGGCAATTGGCTGGGGTGCCTTATGTATAAAGTTTATAGAGGATCCACTACAAGAGTTAGCATACTGATAGCTTGTGAAGGCAAGTGTCCAAACTCCTGACAGCCTGAACCCACCACCCAACCCTACTTAACTGCATAGACCTACCAGAACCCTATCTTTAACAACCCTAAGAAATCCCACATTGCCCCTGACCCTAAACATAGCAAGTCACCTATCACTGCCTAAACCTATATCTGCAGTACTCTCCCCAAAGCTAAAGTCCCTGTTTGCTCCCTGACACTTAAAACAACACTCCTTCTCCAGAATCCTAAAACTCCCTTCCCACTTCAGTAAACTTAAACTCCCTTTCCCACTCCCTAAACCTAAAATTCCCAAATTGCTCCCTATTCAGAAACTCCCTTCCTGCTCCCTAAGCCTAATATCCCCTTCCCACTCCCTAAACCTAAAGGCCCCTTCCTGATCAATACCTAAAACCCAGTCTGCACTCCTAGCCCCTTGGCCACTGCACTAATCTTGCCCGAACTCAAACATTCTGCTCAGGTGAGGTCCAATAGCTCCACTTTCTCCCCACGAGTGCTGCACCTCACTCAAACACAATATTCGAGGTTGAGGATGACACAGCAGTTGTGCAAGCTACAAGCCACTTTAGCCCCTGGCTGCGAGGTAGTGGGAGTAAGCTGCTAAAACTTAGGTGGCTGCAGTACATCTGTTTATACATCTACCTTCTCTCCTTGGGGAGGTTTAACAGGTGCTCCATATTTTCCTACATTCCAAAGATGTGCCATAGGTGAATTGGAACTCCTATAAATTAGCCATAGGTATGTGCTTGCTTTGTGAAGGCATCTGTTTTTGTTCTGTGATGGGCTGTCACCCCTTTCAGGATTAGATATACTGCTTTGTACACACTGAGATGCATTATGGTTTCTCCATGACCCTGAAGAGGATTAAGCAGGTTACTGTAGAATGAATGAAGAAATGGATGAATGAATGTTTTTTTCTTAAAACATGCTATTTTGCCCTTTCTCTGCAAAAATGGCAACAGCATTTTTCCCCGTTTTTAATTGCAGTATAGAAAAATATATAGATAAAAATGAGTTGCTTATGATTAGACCTCTTAAAGTCTTATATGTTGTATTTGCAGGTATTTACATGGCTTTTGAAAATTGGATATAATATTTTGGCCAAAATAAATTCCCCTAGAGGGATATGCTATCATCAAAGGCAAGAAGGAAGCTGATGGTAAACTGAACTTAGATTTATTTTAATTAATAAACTAGTCCCATTATTGCTAATTGATTATTAAACATTATTTACAATTTTTAAGAAAATGTGTTGAGAGGAATGGAATATAATCTTCCTTTTTTTCAATTTACAAAACATAATAAAACATTGCTGTCCAGATTGCATAAGCAGGTGTTTTTCTCTCTGAAGAAAAATGCTTCACCGAAAGAAGCCACTAACTTGGCTAGGAGATGTTATTTTTTATTAGATATTCATAAGATGTTTGCAGTGGACAAAAGTACCCAACACCTTCTATACTCTATAAGGAAATAGGCTCCTGGTATAAAGTCTGCAAACCAGTTACAAATTAGTTGTGTGAATATAATAGTAACCTAAAACCGAAAGTCTATATCATATCTGGCTGGAGCATCATTTGTGGTTACAGAAGTGAAAAAAGTACAAGTGTTTACATTGATAACTTATATAAAGTGCTATCTACACCACAATATAACCACTAAATAAGATTGGAAAATCATATTTCCATTATATCCTAAAATAGTAATCCTGTTTTTCTACATGAATGGTGAGATAAAGTCTGAATATTTGGAAAGAGTGTAACACAACTGGATTTGCAGAAATGGCAGTCAGTCTTTTTGAAACATATATCATTTGAGATTTTTACTTATCGGATGAAAATTGATCCAGTCAGTTATCAGAGGTATACATCATGCCATTGCTATCTTTCTAAGCTTTCCAAACATGGAGTTTAATTTGTTAATAAGATCTGTGTGAGAAGGTGTAAGAAGGATGTACCAAAGTGTTCAGCTTATGGCAGAAGGACTTTTGGATTGAGAGCGTGTTTACTTGTTTGATTTTTCATGTTGTTAGCTTGGTGCTTTAACATAATTGTCCAGTTATAATTTGCAAGGGAGACAGTAAAAGCAACATTTAAAAACTGATGGATACTAACATCATAGTTGAGAAGTTGTCATCTACCAGTATCATATCGGCAGCCTCTTTACTGACGTCAGTTCCAGTCTGTCCCATGGCTACTCCAATATTAGCAGATTTCAGTGCTATTGCATCATTCACACCATCTCCCGTCATTCCCACTATGGCTCCGCTCTTCTGTAAGGCCTGGAAGGAGAGAAAAAGATAACTGCCACTGAGTATTATTTATTGAATTCTTTATTCTTAAACTTCCAACAAAAGATGTAATTATTTTATAAAACAGAAAGTCTAAAATCATCAGGTGTACACTAGCTATATTGTACCTAAACATTTTTAGAATTTTCCTTCCTACTGCCCTACTAAATAGATACTCATAATCACTGTGACCTTTGTCTTCTCTCATGAAATATTTTTTGGAAGTGCATCACCGATCTAAAAATACTTCTATCCATATACATGTTCCATTTTGTTGCCCTGGCAAGTGAAGTATGTTACTTTGTTGATACAGTCCTGGGGCACATCAAGGCAGGCACTGTAGATTGCTATATAGTGACTATATGACCTGACACACTCACATGACACGTGTCTTGCTTCCTGCATCCTTGTTTTAAAACTGATCAGGTTCATGCTTTTTAAGTGTGCTACAAAATGACCAGCTATAGGCTTTAAAGGAAAAGGATCTGCAAAAAAAGTCCTTAGTGTCAGTGATCCAACTACATAACTATGAAACTTCCTTCCTCCATCATTTACCAATAGTGGGGGAGCACCATGCCTCAATGTTAACTTTACCAGTTCAGAATACTGGCCTTTAGTGATTCATTCCTGAAATAAAAGAAATTGCCCTTTCTTGAAAAAAAAAATCAAGTCTTATCCCCACTTTTCATAAACATAATCCCTACTACAGCTACCGCTAGCTCTCAACTATCCATTACTTTGAAAGACATCAGAATTACCAAATTGATCAGTGATAATTTTCCCAAATTAGAATATTTTCTGCTGCCTGGTTTGGAAAAATGCTATATCCAAAGGCGGCAAAATCCCTTAAGCTACAGATTACAAAAGGATATTTTCTTTATACCCTACTCTGTACTGTGTCACTCAGATCACCAACTCCTTTGGGTCAAGTCCACTTATAGTATTGAAACTGATAGTATGAAACCTTCCACTGTCTGGGACATCGGAAGGTTTCCAGTTTACTACTGTCCAAGTCCTGGGTTCATGCATTTAGCTGTTAACTTAGAAACAACATGGTCCACATGAAGAATCCTTTGATGAATGTGTGCATGTATCCAGATTATTTCTCAAGGAACTTAATGACTGATTCATCCAGCAGTAAGTAACGGTTTGTTGACTAATACTAATAGGCATTTTGTCATGTACGTCACTTTTCTGACACTTACTCTTACTATTACATTTCCATATGTCGACTCTGGTTCCCAGTGGTGTGTTTCAGAAACCAATTTTTAAACAGTACCAGATCTGACATCACCTTGTGGACCAGAAAGAAAGTTTGTCTAAGTAACCTACTGCACATTTATAAATCAAATGGTGTCAGAAATACTTGGTCCAGGGATCTAAACTTCTTCTGCAATAACAGCAGAATGGTTTGGAGAGACATCATATCTCATTGAGAATACCACTGCTCTGGAACAGACTCCCCATTGACATAAAACAAAGTTCATAGCTGTCCATAATCAAGTACAACTTGGATCTATGGATGAGAAACAGAACATTTGCCCCAGGACTGCCCTCTGTACTACTAATGGACAGAAGTAGCTTCTAAATGCTTTATCCCATGCATGGGTACCCTTAAATTATCTATTTTATGATCCCAGTTATTCTCATTAGAGGTAGTATATTTAATTATGGACCATAGAATGGGTAAGGCCAATCTATAATCAAGAGATAAAAAAAAAATGAGAGTCTTGATGGAAATGTCCATGGCATCTACTTTTAATTATCCAAACACAGCAAAAAAACAGTGCAAAACTCTATTAGGTGGGGAGTTTCATGCCAAGGACACTTATTCCAGTAATAATGGTAATGGAACTATGAAAAAGCTTTTATTATCCAGTATACCCCTATGCCAGGAGAAATCAAGAATATTTTAAGGAGGAACTGGAATATTTTTAAAGTTGATCCTGAGGTTAATAAGATGATAGGGGCATGAACCTATGTTTATTAACAAAACTGGAAGTAACATCAAGATGTTATTAGAGAATAGGGTCAAGGACAAGCATGGTAAGGGAACTAGACCTTGTGGTAACTGCAGTTTTTGCAGTTACATTACAAAAATGGACGGAGTCACACTGGGCAACAAATTGGGTAGTAAGGTCATTTTCCGGGAAAGGGAATTGTTGCACCACAAAGATTGTATATATGGCAAGATGTGTAGGTTGTGGGGCATTCTATATAGGCAAAACTGAATGGGCTTTGAAAAATAGGGTTTACGAACGTGTATATGATATTAAAAACAAAAAGGAAACTAATGCATTGTACAAACATTCAATTAAGTGTGAGAATTTTTCAAAATTCGTTTTTGGTATTGTGGAACATGTTGTTAATCTTAGAGGGGGAGACTGGAAAAATATTGTGTGTAAGAAAGAACTCCAGTGGCAGCTGAGATTAGCAGCAATGCCCCCCAGGCTTTTACATCTGTAATGCCCATACTTAAGGAAAAAGCTGACAGGCTGTAAGGGAAACTGGACTGACAAAACCTAATAGACATTGGTATATATTTACATATACATATATTTTCCAACATATATTTTCTTGTATTTTTTACAATGTGCTCATTTAATATATTCACCATTTTAAACCCCATTAAATTTTATTGTAGTTCCATTTTGTGATTTTAATATTCAGTCTAAGGAATGTATTTTTAAATGTGGTAGAGTGTGTAATTGGGCGACTGTGATTGGTTAGGTAACAAACAATGGAGTTGGGTTCAGAATTTATAAGGAGCTAGGCTGTTAATTTCAAATGTATTCTTTTGAAGTCCTATTGATTTTGGACGAAAGCGCTCAATACATGTTTTTTTGCTGTGTTTGGATTATTAAAAGTGGATGCTGTGGACATTTCCATCAAGACTCTCTTTTTTTTTGTTTTTATTTTATTTTATCTCTTGGTCAGTGTACGAGTTTTTAGTATATTTCTTCCAGTCTTTAACCAAACAAGGCAGGCTATTTCAACCACAAAAAGGGAAATTTGCTAGGTTTAAAATGACCCAAAGGGGCAGCTAGTCTTGTACTTACCTATGAACCTTTAAGAAACTGAATATGGTGACAGCTCCTGAAGTTTTTTAAAACAGTTCAAGTTTTCCAGACATATGATATTTCTCTAGTAAGGAGTTATTGTGCCTTTTCCAATTGTTTCAGGTGACTGATTCAACGGTTATAGAATGCTGTATTATATTCAGTAAGAGGATCAGATCAGTGAGGTATAAAGAAGTACAATGATCTCCCCAGGTCAATAGCACGGTGATGGTGATGCTCTTGAGAATTAAATGAGCTACAGAATATGCTTTTCATACTTTGGGAGATACACAATCCTCAAAGTTTAAACTGCTGTCTACTACTGTGCTTTTAATCCTTAATAAGTGCAGATTTTTTTCTGTACTATCAACTTATATACTTTTGTTTTAATGATGATACATTTAATGACATTAAAGGTAATATCATTACTACTGAAGTAGGTATGAATTTTAATAGGCTGTCTTGGAGATACATCACATCTTTTGTACGAGTATTTATGTTACACAAGTCTGATTATCCAGAACCAATTTTCCATTTTCATATCTGAAAATAATAATCAGAAAAGAAATGGCAGTGACATGAAACCATGAGGGATATCACTGGTTAACCCTCCTCAGGATGGACAGATAATGTCCCTCCCAGGTATGTTATTGCTTACCCAGTAAATCACCCATTAAACTATATAATGACTGACATTTAATGCATTTAATGTGATAAGTATTCCTTTATGTGGAACAGTATGAAACATTAGTAAGATTAAGAGAAACAGTATGCACTCTCATTTATTTCTCAAATGTTGCTGTTACCTCTTCAAAGAATGCTACAGGATTCAGAAAGCATGACCATTCCCTATTGTTCCATACTTAATCAAAATAAGTCCCTTGTGGCATTTTGGATGCACTCTGTTGTGTTTCTCTCCATATTTTTACTCAGAATATTGGTCAGGCTAACAAGTCTAAAATTGTCTCGGTTTGAATAAACCTCCTCCCCTTAGTGAATTAGTACAACGGCCTGTCAGTGTAGGTCAAGGAGGTGTCCACATGCTAAAATAGTATTTGACATAACTAATCGGCTTTAATTATGTTTTCCTTCAATTTATGTCAGAAACTACTATGCACAATGCCTTGTGCAATGAACATGGGTTTTAAATTGTACTTGTGGGTGTGGTCGTCATACATATAATTACATAAGGAATGTCTCTTACACTGTAATGGTTTTCTGTCATGTTCTTGAACACATGCTGCTCATATCAGAGTTATAAGATTTGGGTTGACATTTGCTAATACTTTCTATGCCCACTAATTTTTGTAGTGCTCTCTTTTTGTTTGGTGGCTGCATTCTTTCTGTGAGGCAAGTCTTTCTTCAAGGGAACTGAATTTTGAGCAAGTAATGTTTTTGATCATTACTGCTCTTTCTCTCATTTGTGACAGCATGGAATGCGAATAACAAAATAAAGGAGTGATGGGGTAAATCCCCTACATTGAGGTTAGATTCAAGCCTGTCATACTGCAGAACTGCAAGAACATTTGTGTGACTTTTATTACTTTGTGTATTCACATGAAACTGCATATTTTTCAGGTAGTAGTGTAGCTAGGGTGTGGTGAGAAGGGCAATCACCCTGGGCACTGTCTGGTCAAGGTTTCAAACTGCCGATATAAAACTGAAAAAAATATTTTTAATTAAACGTCTTTTGTTTCCCTTTAAGGGAAGGGAAACATGTACATTCTAAACAAACATCTGAGATGCTCATCCGAACCTTCCACCCCCACTTATATCATCTTGCTTGAGCATCGGCCCCAACGTCCTGTGGTTGGCTGAGCAGGTAGAGGGTGGTGCTGCAGTGCCATAAAGGCAGTCATTTTAGTTAAATCTTTGGCTGGTTGAGGGATATCATGTTTTGGGTATCAACATCGCTCACTGTGGATGCATTTGATGAGTGGAAAGAGAGGCTGAGCAGGCAGAAAAAAAAACAGGTCTCTGAGTTATGTAGGTTGACTAGTTTGCTTGTGCATACATGGGCAAACTACTGAAGGGATTGTTGGGAAAATGTTACATTTTGGCGCTTGAGCATACTTGGATATATCACTGAAGGGGTCTTGGGGGATCAGTTTCATTTTGGAGTCAATGAAGTGTTTGTGCATACATGGATAGATTACTGAAGGGGTCATTACTGGGGACGTGTTTCATTTTGGTGCTTGTGAGTAAATACTTGGACAGACAACTGAAGGGGTCATTACTGGGAGAAATGTGTTTCATTTTGGTACTTGCATTTATATAGTTGAATAGACTACTGAAGGTGTCACTACCTGGGGAAAATGTGTTTCATTTTGATGTCATTTGTGTGCTTGTTCATACATACTAGGACAAATAAATGAAGGGGCTGTTAATTGGGAGCAATATGTTTCATTTTGATGTCATTTGCATATTTGTGCATTCATACTTGGACAGACTACTGAAGGGGTCATTACTTGGGGAAATATGCTTCATTTTGATGTCAATTGAGTGCTTGTGGGTACATACTTGGACAGATTACTGAAGGGGTTGTTACTTGCAGGAATATGTTTCATTCTGATGTTATTTGATTGTGCATGCATAGACAGAATGAGTCATTGGGAGAATGTTTCATTTTGATGTGTGTGCATACTTGGGCAGACTCTTAAAGGGGTCGTTTTTGGAAATGCTTCATTTTGGTGCTTGTGCATACATACATACATGGACAGATACTGAAGGGGCCATTTGGAGAAATGATTAATTTTGCTGTCGTTTGAGTGCTTGTACATTCATGGACAGACAGATAGACAGACTACTGAAGGGGTCACTTGAGAAAATGTTTCATCTTGGTGCATGTGTGTGTACTTGGACATAGTACTGAAGGGGTTGCTTGGGAAAATGTTTTACTTTGTAGTTAGTCAAATGCTTGCATGTATTTGGATATACTACTGAAGGGATTGCTTGGAGAAATGTTTCATTTTGGAGTCAGTCATATGTTCGTACAGACATAGACAAACTACTGAAGGGATCTCTGTGGGAAATGTTTAATTTTGGTATAGCTGCAGTACTTGTGCATACATGGACAAACTACTGAAGGGATGCAGGACATTTAGAAAACGAAAGCAAACAATGTGGTCTACACTACTTGATAAGTAGCAAAGCAGCAAAATCAAGCACAATTTTAATATATATTATCCTTGATTTTAAAACAAGGATATAGTAAGTCCTTCCACTATGATTCATGTAAGATTAAACCCCTGAATAATTAGGCTCATTAAAATGTAAGTGCTTTTGCAGGGGTGGAGCCAAGCTCCCCTGCCTCTCCATTGTGGGGGTAAGCCACCCACACCCTCCACATTTATATTACTAGTCTATTCTTGATCATTGAAATAAAGGAACGTATGTCTCTGCCTCTCATGATAGCAGTGTCTGGGGGGCATACATGTCAACCACTTAGTGCAAGAAATCTGAACACAGTCTAAAATAATGGGATCAAAGGATCAAAAATAGGGACAGGTTTTAAATATTGCTGTTATAAAGTTTAAGCTTAGTTGCTAGAATAACAGGATTTGTATTAGTGTGCATTTTCTGAAGGAAATTAAGTTTAAAACACAAATGGATGTTATTATTTAATGAGTTCAATTCTCACTGGTTTGCCAGAAAACCACAAATTTTATGAGATGAAAATCTGGGCGTTCTACAAAAATATGGACAGTTGAGAGGTATGGTCAGGGGCTGGGGCTAAATCTTCAGCATATATTGCTTAACACTCTCAAAGTTTGTTTATTGCCCAGGAGAACTAAGGAGAAAAATCCATCAAAAATGAGGCCTCACTGTGCTTTATATTCTTAATAGGTTTCTTGATGTCCCCAATTATTATTAGTATTATTAGAATACCTTGAAATAATCATGGTTACTGCAAATTTGCAGAATAACAAATTGTGCTGCCCAAAATATTACACTGTATGTCTGAGCCAGAGATTGGTGCAGGCTTATGGAAACTTCTCTTCTTTTGGTGTTTAGCAGCTGAAGTGTATACAAAAATAGGAGTTCCTATCAGTTCGTCGAAACGTCAGCAGTTTGAACACCATATGTTCGAACTGTGAAGTTCGAAAACTGATTATTGCAAAGCCGCGGAACACCAAATTCTTTCCCAGGGAAAGAATTTGGTGGGCCGTTTCTGTGGCTTCGCGATTTTCAGCACTGTGGTGGAAATTTACGGGTCGGGTTCAGATAAGTGTGTGATTGTGTGGACGTTAGGGTTAGGGCATGGGTTAGGTGAGTTAGGGTGTGGGTGAGGTGGGTGTGTGATAGTGACAGTCTTTAGGGTTAGGGTGGAATAGGTGAGTTAGGGTTAGGGCGTGGGTCAGGTGAGTGTGCGATAGTGATGGACCTTAGGGTTAGGGTTTGCGTTAAGGTAAGTGGATAGATAGTAGTGTATGTACAGTTTAGTGTAGGGTTAGATGTAGGATTTTAAGTGTATGTGTGTGGATTGCTGTTTTTTGGTGTGCTTGTATTGTGTGTGTGTTTCTTGGAACAACGATTTTTTTCCCTGGGAAAAAAATTGCTGTTCTAAGCCTTCGATGGTTTTGCACTTTGAGGTTAAGAGTTCGAACATATGGTGTTCAAACTTTTGCCGTTTCGACGAAGTGATATAGACCCCAAAAATAGGATAGGTATATGTGAAGCAGTATTTTCCATTTCCATTTCCACTTATTGGATATAATATTTGGGATTATTACTGGGTTTTTATAAAATGTGCGTTTATAATTAAAATGAAACTAACTTTAGCTCAAGCACTTCCTTTGCTGATGAGTAGCATGCAAACTGGATATATACCTATCATGGTTTGTTTTGTGCAATAACAAAATAATTGTGTGTGTATGTGTGTGTGTGTGTGTGTGTGTGTGTGTGTGTGTGTGTGTGTGTGTGTGTGTGTGTGTGTGTGTGTGTGTGTGTTAGTACTAGGCTTTCTGGGCCATTTTAAGCCTAGCTACATTTCCCATCCCAAAGGCTAGAAACAAACCCTGTACCTTGTGAGTATGAAAAAAAACCCAGTATGACTCATACTGTCAGAAGCAATTTGTTTGTTTGTTTCTTTTTTTTTTTGCAGTTTTTATTTTCTTCAGTTGCTTACTTGATTGCTTACACTTTGCATTTATCTTTATTTATTATGTTTGGGGGTTATTTTATGGGTCTATATTAGATGAATGAAGTTTTCAGATGTCGAATCACTAGTGATCGAAGTCTGAAAACTTCGAATCGTAATAAAAGTATTTAAAAAAAAAATAAAAACAAACAAAAGGGTGTAAGCAGTGGGGCAGCCCCCTTGCACCCCTCACACCCCCCACTACTTAAATATACCAACTTTGAGATTGCGCTACAGTGCAGGAAATGGAAATCTGCCATTTCTGCACTATATTACGATCTCAGAGTTGGTATATTTAAGTAGCAGGGGGTGTGGGGTGCAGGGAGGCTTGGTCCCCTGAATAAAACAATCTATGACAGTTTGCCTGCCTTAGTTGTTTTTTTTTTCGGATTTGAAAACTTCAAACTTCGACCATATGGTGTCGACCATATGGTATTCGGAGTTTGAAGTTTTTGTTCCGATAATATAGACCCTATTTTATAACTGAAATAAGGCACTTGGAGGTATAGCTTGTATTATCCAGTAGAGCACACCTCTGTTGCTAATCTGTAAACACACTCTGTGTTAAGTGTCCATTTTCTTAATGTTGTGCTACTGGGGCATGCTGTTAGCAGACAGTAAAACCAGACAGTGCTGTGTAGATGATCCAGTGTTCCCTGAACTAGCAAGAACTATTAAAACATTGTATTTCAAGGATCTGTTAATATGATGTAAACTTTCAGGTAGAAAAAGTGGTGCAATGTACAGCTAAACTTTTCTGTGTAGTATATATACAAATATAACATTTATTGAAGTTTCAGGGTATATATTTTAGCAGCTTCTCCCTTGTGTCATAATTTTTCTGTCTGTCTGTGTGATAGCCCCAGTTCATGTATTTCTGTGTTGCAGTTCATATTTATGAAGCTATTAACAGTATAATTGGTTACGCTGCTGTTGGCATTTGGACTGTACCTGCAAAGAGATGTGGATTGTGTTGAATTCTGCTTTATTTTTAAATCTGTGTGTTTTTTTTTAATTGCTAAAGCTGTGTTGTGTTTGGTTATGCATCACATGATAGTTAAATGATTAACTCTGAAAATGCATTACAATTTCAATAAAAATTCCTGTTTTGACATGATTTTGTGCCTTTTTGTCTCATGTTTTTATGAAAAGTTGCTGTCAAGTCCTTTTTCCCACCCATCTTCAAAAAGAAATGTATTTTTTTTTTTTTGCTGGGGTAGGGGTGGGGTGAAAATGGTCTCGCCCAAGGCTCAAAATGGTCTAGCTACTCCTCTGGCTTCAGGAACTGCTGAAGTGATCAGTTGTGTTTATATATTTGTCTTTGTTGACTGGAATAACCCAACTGGGTAAAGCCCAATTTCAGTGGATGCCTTAGGAGAATAGTTTCATTGGAAGTACATACATAATTGTTTTTATATTAACCATTTATAGTTTCAGATACACTCACTGTTTCAGATAGAGTTGTTGAATAACAGAACTGCAGAAAGCACTGTTTATATTTATAAACTGAAGTGTTTCATAACCGAAAAATATGTTTAACTATATACATTATAAGACTCTGAGGTGTTTATTTCACTAGAAATTAGTCTAGATGTACTTTAATATTTTGCACGTTATGCATTTGAAAGTGTTTAAGGGACTGGGGATTGAAGTGATATAGTAGATCCAAATACATGTTAGTGATGTGAATCTTCAGACACTGACTTAAAAAAAAAGCTACTGAAATCCAGTACTGCTGCAGAAAACAAAACCTGGAAACCCAGAAACATCAATCACAACGACAAATAAAACAAAGCAAAAACGTATCACTGCAAAAGTCACGAAAGAAAATAACTGAAAGGGAATTATTTGCAGTAAGGCTGTACTCCTCATGTGAGGGAGGGGGTGTCACCCAGACAGCTCTGTTACTTATATAGAGAAATTCCATGTTTAAGAAGTCAGTAAATTCATAAGCTGTGTTATTTCAGAATAATTCTGTTTTTAACACAGCTGACTGTTATACTTCATTACTCAGGTATTTCAACATATCAAGTATTCAGTAAATGTACTTTGCTTGCAGTATATTTCATATAAATGACATTTAAATTGCCTGCTCCCAGCAAACTCTACTCCCACATACTTATTTGTTCATGGTGCAGTTCACATGCATCTTTTCTGCAAACATGTTCACAATGTGTAATGGGCCGGTGATCACTCCACTGTTAATGTTAATACATTATATTCACATTTTCCATTATAGTTTTCTGACGTAATTAAATAAAGTCTTACTATTGATTTCAGACCAAATGCTGAAGTCAAAGATTTAGAAGATGTGACTAAGTAAATACTTTCTGTAATTCTATCTACACTTAGGTTCATAGGTTCATAGGTAGGTACTAGGCTATCTGCCCGAGGGCATTTATAAGCCTAGCCAGAGTGTGTCAGCTTTCAGGGCCCCATTGATTAATTAACTGAGCCTCTGTCAAGAAGAGCCAATGAAGTGATCCCAGGGGTGTATTTTCTGTTACCCATCCACTCATCAAGGTTTCTCTTGAAGAGTGTTAGTGAGGGGCTCTGCCTAATGTAGTTAGGAATTTTGCTCCAAAGCATGGGGAGTCTCTGTGACAGGAATCTATCCCTCCAGCATGTTCTATTTATTGTTGTGGCAAGGTGAAGCTCACTAGAGCGAGTGGCTCGCAGTGACTTGGATTTCTTTAGGTGGAGCATGTCCATTAATTCTGAGTTGGACTTGGCTTTGTAAGTCAGGCAGAAATCACCTCTGAGTCGGAGTTTTTCCAGTCGGGTTGCATAGGACATAAGTTTGAGGCCAGTAATCCTCTTGGTAAGGTACTTTTGTGGTCTTTCCAGCTGTTGGAAGTGTCTTGTGAAGTACCTCCCAAATTGGGCATTGTAGTCTAGGATGGGTCTGATGAGTGACGAGTAGAGGGGCACTATAACCTCTTTATTTCTAGATGTGAACCCTTTAGTAATTAGATGGGCTACATAGAAGGATTTCCTAATTACTTTGGCAATATGATTGCCAAAGGAGAGATTACTATCTACCTGGGTCCCCAGATCTCTTATTACCTCTTCTGTATTAAGGGGGCTGCCACCTATGTGGTAATTCATGGGTGTTTTGTTTTTCCCAAACGGGATGCCTATTCATTTTTTGGCATTTAGCTTGAGACCATGACTTTGACACCAGGTGTCCATTTCAGTAAGGCCCTTTTGGAGAATGTCCGTGTCAGCCGGAGAGTCAGTTATGGCTCTCAGTTTGCAGTCATTGGCAAACTTGATTTGCCATAGTCCTCCTGTGTTTGCCTGTACTTCTGAGAAGTATATGCCGAACAGTAGGGGTCTCAGGACTGAGCCTTGTGGGACACCATTTGTGACTGGTTTAGAGTCGGACCTGGAGCCCGCTATTCTTACTGTGTGAGTTCTGTCTGTAAGCCATTTGGCAACCCATCTCGTGACATAGGGGTTTATGTTCAGGCTGGTGAGTTTTTCTATAATTCCCGAGTGGGAAATGGTGTCAAAAGCCTTGGCAAGGTCAAGGTAGGCTGTGTGAACCACCTTCCCTTCATCTATGGCCTTGGTGACTGTCTCAAAGAAGTCAACCAGGTTTAGTAGGCATGATCTGCCCTTAACAAAGCCGAACTGGGTCGGGTCAAGTGTTTGGAGGTTCCCAATGTCTTTGTTAATGAGTTCCATGATAATGCGCTCCACAGCCTTGCAGACCAGGCCAGTCAGGCTTATGGGGCGATAGTTACTAGGGTCAGTTGTGGCACCTCCTTTGTGGAGTGGAATAACCATTGCTGTGCACCATTCTGTGGACATGTAGCCTATGGAGAGGCTGAGGTTGAACAGTGTGTTTAGGTGGGGGGTTAGTTTGTTCTGTAGTTCGTGCAAGACGCATGCTGGGACACCATCTGGCCCCATCAATGCTGTGCTTTTGGCATTTGAAAGGGCTGTTTTCATCTATGCATCTGTGATTTCTGGGACACTACACTTATCCGGTATTGTTGTGGGCCCTTTTGGGGGTGAGAGGGGGGTGAAGTTTGCACTGAATCTATCTGCCAGGATGTTGGCAATATCAGTAGGTTCAGTATATTTTGTGCTATTTTGCACTAGCTCAGAGCATATCTGTGAGTTGCCACTAAGATTCTTGACATAGGTAAAGAAAGCTTTGTGGTCATCTTTTGAATCCTTGGCTATTTTTCTTCGAAGTTAGCCTTGGATGATTTTATGAGGGACCTTAGGTTCTTACTGGTACTGATCAGGGATGTCTTTCCTTCTTGGGATTTGCTTTTTTTTCTGAACTAGTTTCCTCCTTCTATTGTATAGCCTGTTTATGGCAGGGGTGCACCAGACTGGTTTCCTTCTCTTAGGGGAGTGAGTCTTGGTTTTGTTAGGGATGTCACGATCCATGCATCCTTGTAGGTGCTCATAGAGTGCATTTGTAAAGGTTCCTGCATCTTGGACACTGTTATCCTGTGAAACTTACCACCTATGTCTTAAGTAAGGTGAAGTTTGCTATAGAAAAGTTTTTCACTCTGGTTTCCTTGGTTGGAGGTGGTGTTGTGGTGTGGACATCCAGAGTGATTAGTTTATGATCTGATCTAACCAGTGACGTGTTGACCTCCGGTGCAGAACACCTGTCGCCCATGTTGGTGATGACCAGATCCAATATGTTTTCACCTCTGGTAGGGGAGTTTATCAGCTGATCCAGGGCATTTGAGTTGATAAATTCCAGGAAGCGCTGGACCTGGGAGTTTGCACTTGAGTAGTTTTCCCAGTTAACGGTAGGGTAATTGAAATTGCCCAGTATCAGGGTATTCAGTAGGACCTTTATGTTTTCCAGTGTCTCCAGAAAGGCGGAGTGGTTGTCCTGAGTCATGGAGGGTGATCTGTAGCAGGCCACAATTTGCATTGCAGATTTGCCCGATGTTAGTTGCACATGGATGATCTCAGAGGTATCATGCTGCGCCACTAACTTGGAGGTGTAAGTATCCTTGAGGAATATGGATGCACCCCCTCCTTTTGTATTTCAGTCCATGTTCTATGGCCAAAATTTGTGGTATGAGTTGTAGCCCAGTAGTGCTGGGGTGCTGTGTGGAGCCCTGAACCAGGTTTCAGTTACTGCACCGATGTCTACATTCCCCATACTGAGGAGTGCTTCGAGTGCTTGCATTTTGAGATTTAAACTCCTGGCGTTGAGTAGCATAACCCTCATTTTTTTATTTGTGCTGATTACGGAGGTGGGTTTGACTTTTGAGCCTTGCCTAAAAAATGCACTATGGGGGCAGCAACAGCCTTGGCCAGTATTTGAAAGCCTAGGGGTGACAGGTGCAAGCCGTCTCTTGCGAAGCAACAAGGCTTGTCGAGCATGTCGTCCCAGGCTGACAGACACTGGATCCCCTTTGAATGACACCAGAAGCCAATTGTTGAAATTGATAATTTTTTCTTTATACTGCGGTATCATTCTTGGTTAGGGCAGGATGCTAGTCAGGGTCATACCCGCCTGGGCTACATGTTCAGAGATCTCTTCCATGTCTCTTTTCATGTAGTCCAGGGAGGTTCGTCTCAGGTCATTCACACCAACATGAACAATGACAGAGTCATATTTGTACTTGTTCTGGAGTGACCTGAGTGCTTGTGTTATGTGGCGGATTCTGGCTCCCGACAGGCAGCTAACAGTAACCTTCTCCTTGTCCAGCCTAGTGAGTGGGACGTCAGTGTGCCTGACTATAGAGTCACCTATTACTAGTGTGTTAGGTATGTTATTTCACCTTAAGGGCTGTGATTGTGTGGCACACTGATTTTGTGTTTTATGTGTTGTCTGGTTTGTGACAGGAGGTGCAGGTTTCTTGGGTGTCTGCTTTGGAGGTCTGTGATGCTTTTGCAGGTTTTTATTTGAGCCTCTGACTATGATTTTGTGTATTTATGTGTATTTTTTTCCAGTGCTGGTTTAGTATGTCTATGTGAGGCTTGAGGTGTGGTGCAAGTGTTAACCTTCTCCTCATGACTGCCTGTTCCCATCTTGGGTGGAGAGAGCTTAGCCTCCAATTTAGCTATATAATTGCATCTCTCGCATATGTTAATGTTTTGTGGTAGGAGGAGAGGGTTGTCTGTCTACATGAGGCAGTTGTAACATTGCCTCAGGATACCCAGATTCACCAGCTGGACTGGAGAGTATACCTGAAATTGCCCTTTGGTCATGCCTGAATAGTAGGGTGAGCTGCTTAGTCACTTGGTTGGTGAGGGGTGAATAATAAGCCTTGCCCTGCTGAGCAATCAAGTGTCGGGGTATATTAGTGCTTGCTATTAGGTCTGAGCAAGTGCTGCATTGAGGATGCTTTTTAAGTGCTTAGGATGAGAGTTAGACTCCTGTCAAGGGAAAAACTGAAGAGAAGACTTGGTGGAGCCAGGAATAATTTAGCCCTAGATAACCTGCAATGTCCGGATGTGCAAAACCATGCAAACGCAGTTTTTATAGCAGGGAAATGAAAGAGATAGAAATTAGCCCAAAATGGCCTATAAACTACTAACTTCTGGGCTGGAACTACTCCTTCAGGGACAGATGGCTGCTCAAAGCTCCCTCTCTCACAGGTGAACAGAAAAACCTCTTTCTATCCAAGTAAGGTATGGGCAACTCAGAAACTTGTAACACAGCCCTGAATTCAGCACTATCCTGAAAACTGGACTATACTAGCTTAGAAAGGTTGGAAACAAGGAACATTTTTTTTGAAAAGATAAGGCAAAAACAGTAAAAAATACACTTAAAACAGCTTTAAACGACTACAAACATACACTTAAAACAGCTTTAGATGACTACAAGCAATCAGAGAAGGCTTTTAAACAAATTACCCAATTAACCAGTAAAAAAATCTCAAAACTGAGCCCTGTTCCTGTAGTCTTCAATCAGACAAGTTCTAACTGCACACTCCTGCCACTGGGGTGCAGGGGAATCTTCTCCAAAAAAGAAGGCCTGGATTAGTGCTCATGTTATACAAAAAAAGCTAGATTCAGCAGGCCTGAATCTAGTTTATGCGACAGCAAATGAGGCACACCAATTTCAGTAAGAAACAGTTCAAATATGCAGGCACTATAAGCCTCTAACCAAAAATTCCCAGCTCAGAATGGCAGACTCCAGCCTCTCCTCTCACAAGAATGCAGACCACTAACCTTCTTAATGTAAAATGACTGGCCTGAAGCCCAAGTACTTAAACCAGAACTAATACACTTCTAGAGTAACAGACAGTGAGCCTTCAATCAGCAGTTCCCAACTTAGAAGGATGTAAGCTACCTGTCCTGCCACAACAGTGCAGACCACAAACCTTCTTAATGTAAAACAACTGGTCTGAAGCCCAAGTGCTTAAACCAAAAGGCTTAGAATGATAGCTACACTTTAATCAGGTTACTACCAAGCAGTAATAAATACAATTGAATACTTTTAAGAGGGCCTGGATTAGTGCTCAAGTTATACAAACAAATCTAGATTCAGCAGGCCTGGATCTAGTCTATGCTACAGCAAACAAGGCACACCAATTTCAGTATGAAACAGTTCAAATATGCAGGCACTATAAGCCTTTAACCAGAAATTCCCAGCTCAGAAGGGCAGAGTCCAGGCTCTCCTCCCACAAGAGTGCAGACCACAAACCTTCTTAATGTAAAATAACTGGCCTGAAGCCCAAGTGCTTAAACCAGAACTAATACACTTTTAGAATAAAAGACTGTGAGCCTTCAATCAGCAGTTCTCAACTTAGAAGGATATAAGCTACCTGTCCTGCCACAACAGTGTAGACTACAAACCTTCTTACTGTAAAACAACTGGTCTGAAGCCCAAGTGCTTAAATCAAAAGGCTTAAAATGATAGTTACACCAAGCAGTAATAAATACAACTGAGTACTTTTAAAGATGACGTAAAAGCAAAATAAAGTAATAAAGTAGGAAGAAACACAAATACAGTAAAAGCAGATGAATAAAGTGCAATTTTTTTTTGAGTGAGCAAATCAGATGGGCCCAGGGAGAGCATCCAAATGCAAATTTACGAGAGGGGGGCAGTTTCAAAGCCATCAGGATTAACACCAATACAAAAGCAAGGAGGGTGGGTGGGAAACTAACTGAAAAAACAGAGCCACAACTTCCAGCTAGATAGTATTCAATGCAACACAAATAAATCAATTTAAATGCTGTATTATTTGAAAAAAGTGCAGATAAAGATTTACTTAACTTCACTTATATGTCCAGTTGATTGCAGGTAGGACTTAGCTGGCCAAAGCTCAGAGTTTAAGCAGAAAATAATCCAAAATGTACCACTTATATAAGGTAGAAACCGAATATCAATGAAGTGAAACTACCCCCACTTATCACTGGCCATGCAGGAATTCTAACAAGCACTAAATACTAAGAATCAGTAACTGTAAAAACAGAGCCACAACGTCCAGCTAGATAGTATTCAATACAACACAAATAAATCAAGTTAAATGCTGTATTATTTGAAAAAAAGTGCAGAAATAGATTTACTTAAATTCACTTATACGTCCAGTTGATTGCAGGTAGGTCTTAGCCGGCCAAAGCTCAGAGTTTAAGCAGAAAATAATCCAAAATGTGCCACTTATATAAGGCAGAAACCGAATATCAATGAAGTGAAACTACCCCCACATATCACTGGCTATGCAGAAATTCTAACAAGCACTAAATTCAAACAAGCATTAACTGAAAAAAGAGAGCCACAACTTCCAGCTAGATAGCATTCAATGCAACACAAATAAATCAATTTAAATGCTGTATTATTTAAAAAAAGTACAGATAAAGATTTACTTAACTTCACTTATACATCCAATCGATTGCAGGTAGGTCTTAGCTGGGCAAAGCTCAGAGTTTAAGCAGAAAATAATCCAAAATGTACCACTTATATAAGGCAAAAACCGAATATCAATGAAGTGAAACTACCCCCACTTATCACTGGCTATGCAGGAATTCTTACAAGCACTAAATTCTAACAATCATTAACTGAAAAAACAGAGCCACAACTTTCAGCTAGGTAGTATTCAATGCAACACAAATAAATCAATTTAAATGCTGTATTATTTGAAATAAGTGCAGATATAGATTCACTTAAATTCACTTATACGTCCAGTTGATTGCAGGTAGGTCTTAGCCGGCCAAAGCTCAGAGTTTAATCAGAAAATAATCCAAAATGTGCCACTTATATAAGGCAGAAACCGAATATCAATGAAGTGAAACTACCCCCACTTATCACTGGCTATGCAGGAATTCTAACAAGCACTAAATTCTAACAAGCATTAACTGAAAAAACAGAGCCACAACTTCCAGCCAGATAGTATTCAATGCAACACAAATAAATCAATTTAATTGCTGTATTATTTGAAAAAAGTGCAGATAAAGATTTACTTAAATTCACTTATACATCCAGATGATTGCAGGTAGGTCTTAGCCAGCCAAAGCTCAGTTATTTTCATGACTAGAGTATTTCTAAAAACTAAGAAGTACCCTTTTAATTTTTTGCATTATCAATTTAATCATTTCACCAGAAACTGTTTTTTATGAATTTAGTGAACATGCCTATATCATTCCCCACATAAATATGAAATTATGTAAATAATAACATAGGATGAAGAATAAAGAAAACATCCCCTTTGCAATTACTAAACAAATCATAGCAATCGAATTTCAGTCCATTAATTTATCATCACAATACCAATACCCCCTCCATTAGGGTTACTATTTGAATAAGTTGAATTGCTACTTTTCATTGCTCTGAAGACATGCCTTCACCCATAATGGTCCAAACACAGAATGAGGTATGGGTTTTATTTATTGCATAATATTTTATGGAACATTCAAAACTGACATCACCATTTCTTAAAAAAATGAGTATACATTTCAAGGATGCCATTTATGGGGCCGCATCTCAAGAACTATATAACTATTTCTGTGAAATCCTGTTCAAACTGCAATTTTGCACTATGGCTCACTGCAGACACAGAGCAATTTTACTTCACAGAAAAGGCTGTGGCTGCTTAAAGTTCTTAAAGAAGTTGCAAACTCAGCAAGTGTAACTTAGATAAAGAATGCATGGCCCTGACACATGGTGATTCTTAGGAGAGGTAGGAAAAAAATGACTGGTTAGTTAAGCAGAATCTGTAGCTTAATCAGTCCATACAGAAATGGGCAGACTGAGCCAAACACTCCTTATCTGCTCTCCAGACATTCTGCTTTGTACAACATTCAATTTTTGGCTCTCAATAATAGTTTTGTCTGCGTTGTACTAGGTAGGACTCTGTAATCTTTATTTACAATGTGAGAGTTTCCATCTTGTTAGTCTGACAAGTATCATTTCACATGGGCGGCTACTGCATATCTCTAGATATGCTATTAATGTGGTCCAGTTTAATGTTATAATTGATAAGAACCATAAGGATTTTGTTGCCTAGAGTACAAAAGAGAAATGTCACAATGTACACTCGACTCTATGTACACAAATGGAAAACAAAGGATTTGTGGATGGATAAAGAACACATGACTATGTTACAACAAAATGCAAAATTTCTGGGATTTTGTGGGCATGTGGTGCTGATAACATAATTGTTGCAATGAGAATATGTATGTGCAAGAAACAGAAAAAAGAAAGGGCACATTTTGCAGTAACTTACAAAGTATATTCTTAAACTACTTAGGATATAACTAGGAATTCTGGCATGTACATCATAAGGACCTTCAGGTGTAGAGGACCTTTTGAACAAGGTGGGGGGGGCAGCATTTTTCACATTTATCCATTTATCAGATATTGCATTTTCTCCCAGTGGAAATGGTTACCTCCTGTTCTAAAAGACCAGTTTTATCTGATATTATCTAATCTTACATGACTTGGATAACAAAATCATCCATTCTTATAAATTAGCTATTGTCGTTGCTCATAAGGGTTTTGTGTTGTGAAAGTACTGCAAGTTTCAGTTGAAGACACATCCAAAGCAAATTTGAATCTGAGGGCAAGAATGTGTATGGAAAGTAAAACAAATTAGATGATTTAATTAACTTCTTTAAGGCCAAGCACATGTTTAATTTAGGTAATTATACATTTGGGCTCTGGATTTCTTTTTTAATGTGGCTTCAGAAACTGAGCCTGTATTATATCCGATGAAGGCTAAAGTTTGAAGTTTGTGAAAAACTGCTTCTTGGTATCTTTTGAATCTAAAAATATTAAGTATTTCTTTAAGCCAAATGGCAAAATTGTATTTAAAAAGGAGGTATTATGATACTTTACTGAAAAATGTTTTCTGCTTTATGGGTTTTGGAAGGAGGGTTGGCTTGTTATGATTGATTTTTCTTTGAAAGATGTTCATGTTTGTTATTTACCTAGTACTGTATTGTTGCAAGGACTGAAAGTACTATGCATTATTTGATGGATAAACAAGAGCATCTTTTGAAAGAATGTGTGAAGACATATGAAACTGGTGGAGAAAAATACATGCAAATTAGTTGTATTACAGAATGGATAGGCTATTAATCAAGCCAATTTGGGATGAACTGTCCCAAAGAGTATGAAAAAGAACATTTTACAACTGAGTATGTCAATGTTGACAATGTAATTGTGCAAAAAAGTTGTAGACAATGTACATGACTTGTAGTGTGAGGAAGAGAGAAAAATAAATGAAGATATTGTAGATAATACCTTTAAACAGTCATTTGATGACAGATTAACAGAGGAGCATATGGAAAAAGTATAAATGCTTATAATAGGTCTACTGTTTTGCAACCTAAGAAAGAATAATGATCTGGAACTAAAAATACTCAGTGTTGATAGATTACTGGGTATTTTGGAGAATGCTTAACTCTAGAAGATATAATCAAAAATGTAAATTTGAAATATCTGTCATTGAATTTAACTTATATTAATACGTCAATGTAAAGGTTTAGTATTATCTATTTGTTAGTGAAACAAGATAATGATGTCTGTTGTTCTTCTTCTTCTTTTGTCTTTTCCTGGTTAGGGATCGCCACAGTGAAACTCCAGTCTGCTAGTGATTGCCAGTAGATTTTTATGGTGCTGAGGTGCCAGTCCGATGTCCAACCTTCAATGAAGGCACGCCCATTCACGCATGTCTTTTGAATGCCACTCGACCACGGGGAGGACATGCAGACTCCAGACAGAAGGCACTCCAGCCGAGAATCGAACGGGAGAACCTCTTGTTGTGAGGCGACAATGCTACTGCTGCACCACCGCGGCTTAAGATAATGATGTCTGTATGAAATGGAAATAAATGTGAATGAAATAAATAAATGTAGAACTCTGGTCTTTGGGGTCAGTGTAATGTTCTTGTTTGCTTGTTATATTTCAAAAAAAGTAGTGACATTTTTAAAAATGACATTGTAAGCATTTCTCTGAAGATTTTATTATGCTACTGTTTGCTGGGAAATGTGCATGAAAAAATGTGCTGCGCCTATGCATGTACTAACCATAAGGTAAGAGCTGAGATATTGGAAAATCTAGAGAAATAGTTTTACTACATTTAGTGTTGGTGTGTGGGAGAATTTTAATTATTGTTTGGAAGGTGGGGAATGAAAAGTGATGGGGAAAGCAGTAAAAATCAGGAAGATTGTTATAAAAGCAGGTTTAAGGGTAGATATGCCAAGGGTAAGGATATACAGAAGAGATTTCTTTACTAAGCTTATTTATATACTACATAGTAATAAGTTAGTAAAAGCTACAAGAAACACCTCATCAAGCTAGAAAATCTACTGTGTGATACCTTAAACCTCCTGTAATAGAGGCTCATGGGATATATCTAAATGACCCCTTAAGGACATCGTGTTTTAGCTATATGGCTATGTCCATAACCATTAAGGTGTCTGCAAAAATATCAAAACTAACATCCAAACCAAAAAGTAAAAGGGTCAAACAAACAATCCATTTAGTAAAAACTACAAGAAAAAACTAGCAAAGCTAGAGTTTCTATTGTGTGATACACTAAACCTCTTATAACAGATGCCTATAATAATGGCCCATGGGATATCTACAAATGACCCCTTAAGGACATCAATTGTTTCAGCTATATGGCATCTGAATATCCATGACTTTTTACTTCATTCTTTATAAGTCTTTGTAGATACATTCAGGACAGCAAAGCCAAACCCAACTAGCTGCGGACATAAATGTTTCTGTTTTCATATGATCTCACCAGCACAGCATAAGTGGACTGTTTGGCTATACTTTACACCCAGCTGATGTCCATAACCATTAAGACTTTAGAAACACATGGTCTTTACACCCAGCTGATGTCCATAACCATTAAGACTTTAGAAACACGTGGTATTTACCCCCCAGCTGATGTCCAACTTTAGAAGCATATTAGTTTCTTTTTGTGACAAAATCTAATGTTTTGGTTTCTTTTTCTTCAACACCCAATGTTGATGCTGCAGGTGTCCAAAAACTGGGTATCAATGAAGTAGTTGTTGATCAATAGCCACATAGTCTTTTTTTTTTCTTTTTCTTTTCTTCCTGGTTGTCACTCTTTTTATGTTCAATATTACAAGGGTTTTAATAATGTTCTACACAAGTGATGTTACTATTATTAGCTGCTCCCCAAACCCTGCCTAATCCTGTATAATCACCAAGGTTCTAGAACATAATACTAATGACAAACTGCAGTAAAGCTAAGAATACTTCTTGTATGTTGCACATTCCCTCTACCCAATTCATCGTCGACCCTAAATGAAAGCATTTAGGACAATGTAACACAGAATAACTATCTAGAGCTTTGGTCACTTTTCATTTATTAGATCACTTTGTTAATTAATAAAATAAACAGACAACTTGAATGTTGTTGTGTCTTTCGGCTTATCCCGGTTAGGGGTCGCCACAGCGGAACTCCGGTCCGCTAATGTTTGGTAGTGGATTTTTAAGTGCCGCGTTACCAGCCCTGACGCACAACCTTCAACGAAGGCACGCCCATTCACGTATGCCTCCACACAGAAGACGCTCTAGCTGAGAATCGAACGGGACAACCTCTTGCGGTGAGGCGACAACGCTACCGCAGCACCACTACCGTGGGTTGAATATGCTATAAAATAACAAGCATCCTATAACAAGATGCTTGAATAGGTCTTTAAAAAGGGATTCTCATCATATGACTAGACTATGCAGTCCATGTCTTAGAAATTAATTTCTAACCACTGCAGGGCCTTTTGTTTTCTATATGTGTATCCATCAGATCTGCATCTATTTATTTATTATTTATTTATTTATTGACATTTGTTGACTGGGAAAGTCCACTGGGCCAATGATCCATTTTCAGTGGAGGCCCCGGGAAAAAAGCTCCATACAATCACAGAAATGTTTACATAACATCAGCTTAACTTTGAAAGTCAAGAAAGTTTTTACACAATATAAATTGAAGTAGATATACAAGACAAATACATATTATAGAGGTATACAATACAAGAAAATAAACCCAGTGTGTTAGATTTTTAGTAATTCTGTTTATATATTTTCATAAGTAAGAATACTGTTTAATCAATTCTGTTTATTCAGCCACAGAAATAAAGAAAGCAGGAGAGATTGGATACGGAGACAGATGGTGTAAATTGCAACTATATTAAGTTAGTAAAAGTATTTACAGTGTATAGTGGCCAAAACATTTAAGGTGATATAATTATATGACTACAAGAACAGACAAGGTTATTGAGACTGTGTTCTTTTAGTGCAAATTTAAATATTTTAAAGAGTTTAGTTGAGTAAGAGAGAGAGGGAGCGCTAAAACACTGTGTTTCCGTGGTTTGGAATTACTGGTTATCTGTTAAACAGGGTGCACACCATTCTGCTGTAGCCCTAACCTACAAACCACTTGTTATCCAGTGTTCAGTATTTGCTGACCACTGACTAGCCTCATGAAATGCACTGTGCTTATACTGTTCTAACAGAGGTGGACCCACCTCTTTGGTCAAATGTAGGGTCAGTCTCTGATAAGATGAACTTTTCTACTGCTTGGACCATGGATAGACTCAGCTTCCTTCAGTGGATAAACATGCTACTGAAGTTTTCCATCTTCAGGAAAAATTATGATAGCATTCTGAAGACCTAAGGTAAGATTTAACGGCATAGAATAAAACAGGAGTCTGATTCTTTGCATTATACAAAATGTATATATTTTTCTGATACCTCTGATGTGCTGTGTATGTTTCTATTTTTCTACAATGTCTCTGATACAGCATTTATTTTTGGTGCTGAATAGTTTTGGGAAGTCTATGTCTTCACTGGAAATAAAGTCTTTGCTGGCATTATAGCTTTCTATGTGTCTTTAAATCTGCATCTTTCAAGTCTACCATGGATCAGACTTGCCGACTCTCTGAATTCAGCTACTGAAATGTCTTCAAAGGGTGATCTCTAATACCTCTACCTTAGTTTAAAAAGCCCTTTAGGTTACGGATTTAAAAAAAAAATGTGACCTTGACTGATATAGGATATGTAGCTACTGAAATGTCTGACATTTGCAAATATGTAGGGTACTTAATTTGAATGGTAAGTATTGAAATTTAAATGTATTAGTTTTCTGGAAAACTCTGCAGATATTTCTATTTTGCATGATGTGGCTAAATAGGCACTTTAACAACTAAGTAGATTTTTATTGTAATTTTGCATTTTATGTCTGATCTTAAAAGCTTGTGTCCTCTACTGTCTGGTTTAACAGTGAATCCAGTTTCACCAGTCTTTGTGCTTAACTGCCGTTAACATTATCTTGTGTATGTTTACTGCAGGAAGGGCTCTATCCTAAATTTTTGGAAAGGACTCTGCCAAGAGAAGTTTGTTCGGGATACAGTAAATTTATCAACAGTCATTTTTTTCAACTACTGATCAAAGAAATTTTGCTGAAACACCTTTTGATGGCTGTGGGATTTTCCATTTTTTCCACTGTTTTGCAATCTCGAAGTAAGTATATATAAGATCAGGTGGTGTCTGGATTGCCCCCTCTGCAAAAAACATTGTTTCTGATGGTATGTCATCAAAACTTCTTTGATCAATCACAGTCAAAGAAACAGCTGCCAATACATTGACATGAATCCATTCACTCATGTAGAGATAGCTTTCAAAATGAGGGAAATGTCCCTTTCCTCCAAAATGCACTGATCTCAGAGTTGATTATATGACTGGGATATAGGCCCCCTGTAAGAGATGCTGTGTTTGGGTATTATGGTTACTTGTTGAATTTTGAACTTATGTTCTTGATTTTTCTGCTTTGTTTATTCTCATCTGTGCACAACCATGAACTGGTATTCAGTTGAATGGAGAGGATTTGTATTAATCAACAGGCATCCTTTTACTTCTCTGCTTCTATGATTTTGAACTTATTTTATATTACATGCATTTACAGCTCATTTTAGATTATATGTATTACTAATATGTGTAGACTTTGTGGCTCTGGCTTGGGTCATTAATGGAAAAGGTCTGTAAATTAATGAGGCACTGAACAGTTACACATATAACAAGGTAGCTGTGAGTCAACAGAAATACTAGGCAATTACCTCTTGTCTTAAGTTAAAGTTACAGGAGAAATAGAAAATGTGGATTTGATATCAGATTTTAGAAGCACACTAGAACCACAGGCAAAAACAAAAAAACATGATAACTAGTTGTTACCAGACAAATAAATTTAACACAATTACAGTGATTAAAATCCTGTAAAAAATGTAAAAGTAGCTCCCATTGGGTATTTACACATTTATTAGAAATCTATGGAGCACATATGGAGAGACAGCTGATACTACACATGGAAAAAAACAGGAATAGGGCAGCTTACTGATGAAACACTCAGAAATATAGTAACTCACATTCATTAAGGCATACTAATTGTAGACTTCTCAAATGCTGGAGGAGGGAAAAGCACATTTTCTTGGAGAAATGAACATACTTAAGGTTTACCAAATAAAGATGAAAAAACCTGCTATATACTCAAAGTTCAAAATTAGAAGAAACCAAAATGTGAGTGGTGCCGTAGCTCAGAGGTACAATGCCCTTACTACTCTCTGGATGTCGTGGCACAGAGGGATAAAGCTCTTACTACTCTCTGGATGTCGTGGCACAGAGGGATAAAGCTCTTACTACTTTCTGGATGACATGTGTGTTGGCTACTGGATTGACCACAGGAGGAGGAGGATGGGAAAAATGGCAGATGTTAGTTTGTCCATCCTGGATGGAGAAAATGAAACAGCCTAGGCTCTCTACAATAAGTGGAGTTACAAGTTTGGTGAGCTCTATGCTGCATAAGTGGTGAGTCACTTAAATGGGAAGTTACATATGCAAAAATGCAAGCATGCATCTCCTGAAGGCAGCGATCCATCAGCAAGCAAGGCTGCCACACAGGGGTATGAGTTAGGGCACACTCTCCAGCAGTGGCACAACACAGCACCAGCATCACTGATCTCCTTACTGGCCCCAGGTATATGCTGATTTGAGGCCAGGGAAGGGGGTCCAGTAAAGCTGATAAACAAGAGGAGCTGAAGGAAGCTGGTGGTCAGCTGGGGGGGGGGGATCAGAGATGTGGGGGAGGGGTGGGTTTAAAATTCACCACACAGAATAAGTGAAGGTCTTGCTTCCATAGAAAGGTTGTACAATATTTTATGCTGAACAGGAAGGTGTATTCTTTCAGTCTACTGTTTTTATTAAATCAAAATGTTGTTAATTGTGATTCACAAAACTCCCCCTAACCTGGAAAAGTACAACTAAGTTGGTGCAGAGACAGCAGCGAAGTTACCCTTCTACCCTGGATGTTTAATATGAGAAGCCTGCTGTAGCTATGTATAATGATGAATTCATGAGACACTGCTTAGTTACTTCAGGTGTTTCCACTGACTACTTGCATATTTGTACTCACATGAGGATTACGTCTCACTGTTTTAACATTTCCACACCATTTTCATAATCAAAGGGGGGGGGGGGATAAGCAACTGCTTTATCTACTTATCTTCACTGTTTAACTCTCCAAGTACTCAACTTGTGTAGTTGAACTGGCTGGAATCCAAACCAGTAAAGAAACTCAAAAGTAAACATGATTAGAGTGGAGCATGCACCCCTGCACCCCTCATATGGGACAGCAAGCCATCCACACAACCCTGAAGTTATTTTCACCAACTCCTCTGTTGCACAGACATGAAGAAGAGAGAAATCACACAAAAATATAAGAATTACTGCTGGCATACACTCACTAGTAGTGATTTTCTAAAGAAGAGCATGATTGGCAAGTTCACCATCAGGGACTTGTGCTTCAGGGAGTGGGCCCTTTAAAAAAGAGCTCAGGGAAGTAAGGGGAAGCTGTGAACAACTAATGTAGACTGCCATGTCCTACACAAGAGCAGCACTCCGCTACCCATTTGTGGTACTGCATGTGCCCGCAGGGCTTCTTTATTTCTATATGGTTTATCTTACACTTTCAAAGTATACATTAATGCAGCTATATTCACGTAAATGAAAATAAAACAATATCCAGTTACCTTTATAATTTTAAGCTTCTGTTTTGGGTTTGTTCTGTAGAAAACTGAAACCTGTAAGATGTTAAAAGCACAGCAGTTAGCCAAACCTGTAGCTACTGTATTTGTTTGAACTGCAAACAAAGCTGTCAAATTTTAATTTAGCTAGTTTAAGCTTAATCACCTGCTTAATTAAAGATGCTAGCTCAGATTCTTGCAACATTTCCAGTTCTTCACCTGACATAACTTTATAGTCCTTGTCACAAAGCCCAAGTTGTTTACCTGAAATGAGAAAATCCAAATTTGTTATAAGGTCGAGTTATGACAATGTTTAAGTTTAATTCATAAGAAATAAAACAACTAAATAATCTCTATTTAAATTACTTAACTTTTTAATGAGATAATCCTGCTTCATCTTGAATCGTCACCTTTTGCAGGACAAGGCCAATCAAAACAAACAGCCATATCTACAGGGAGTCATGACTAATGCAACCACTAAGACAAATACATGTAAATAAAGGATCCCATCCATCACTATTGTCCACCTGCTATTAAATGTTATTTATCTCAAAATACAAAGTGCCATGTGTGCACATTTGTCCAACTCTAGTTAACTTCAGTAGCTGGTGGCTAGCTTCTTTGTTAGGAATTGAAATATGAACATGTATTGGTTTCTGAGGGAGACAGTAATTCTTACATAATCTTAAAGTATGTCCATATTAACATGCGGGAACAAAAAGTAGTCCTAGAACCCCAATATTCCCTTACCCCATTATGTAGGGTTTGCATGTGGTGGATTCACCCTGCATATTAGCTGCATTAATAAATGGGAAGGAAAAAGTATAGAAGTACATGGATGCAATGCAAACGCTATTGGTGTTGATGATAATCAAGGTATTTGATGTTGAAGCAGTCCCTCTCCATTATACTTAAAAGTCATATGACATCCACTTTTCACTGCAGAGAGCAAATATTTCAAAGAGTATGAGAGCTGGGCTTCTGCACATGTCAGAGAACATTCAGGTTTGACATTTTTATTTAGAAGGTGAGTTAGGGATTGAAGTCCTGTTGTACCAGGATATACACATAATCAGCAGAAGAAGTTAAATGTAGGCATGCCTTGCCTAAGGTATACCAACACATCTTTATGTCAGTACAGCACATAGGATAAAGCATACTGAACTGGGATGTAAGGTATACCAACACATCCTTATGTCAGTGGAACACATAGGATAAAGCATACTGAACTGGGATGTAAGGTATACCAACACATCCTTATGTCAGTGGAACACATAGGATAAAGCATACTGAACTGGGAGGTGCTAATCTTCTACATTCAGATGCAGAATGTGTGAAAATGACCACAATGCACAGTTTAAATGAAGAACTGAACAGGGGTCACAAAGGCTTATCTGTATTAGAATGTCTTACAAAGCAGATTAGTTCTACCACATGACAATGAACTGGTCTGTACCAAGCAGACAAGCAGGGAACAAGGAGAACAGACCATATACCGACCAACAGAAAGATGTGCAACAAACACCTCAGAAAAAGATAAGCCAGGATTTCAGCAGAGTGAAGAGCTCTTTTTGGGTGACTCACAATGATGCTGGAACCAGAGAATGGTATTTAATGTTAATCACGGTGGACTTACTAAAGGTCTGGTACGCTAGGAAGTATTGATCTTCTAAACAAACAGTTTGTGAAGGTATAATAAGAAAAGAAAACAATAAAACACTCGTAAGATCCAATAATTCAGTCCCATTGTAAAGGATAAAAGATCGGCACCTTCAGTACAAGAAAACAAAGAATGAACTGAAGTGGTGAGTGGTTAAAAACAAAATCTCAAAATAAATCCTTGCACAACTGGAATCCAAAAGTAATCCATGTAGTCATTTTCTTCAAAATAAACTTTTTTTATTCATTCAAGATTAGTTTGATAATATTCATTTTTATACAGTTAGTAAAAGATGTAAATGACTTTGTGTAAGAACAATAAATGGTTATAATTTAGAATAAACAGCCATATGAGAGCTTTTGCCTTGTGAGGAAAGACTTTTTCAGATATAAATAACAATTGCTACATTGTGTTGCAAATTGTTAAAGTAAACTTGTTTATTTTTATATGTGGATCTTATGGGACATTGCACAAGGCATTGGTGGATGATGCACATGGCACTAGTGAGACACCTGGTGGAATACTGCATATGGACCCAGTGAATCATAGCATGTGGCACACACTCTGGTGACCAGTGTACATGGAACTGGTGAGACACTTCACATTGTTGTTATTATGAACTTAATGACATACTGCTCACGGCACTTTTGGGACAATACAGATGGAGTTGGTGAAACACTTCACAAAATGTACATGACACTGGTGACACACTACATGTGACACTTTTTTATGACTCTAAACCTGGACTTTTTTGCACTACATGCAGGACTGGTGAAACACTGCACAGAACATGAGTATGACAGTAGGACACTGATCATAGTACTAGTATAAAATTGTAGAAATCCACAAGGAAAGTCTACACTGGCTTTGCCACTGTAACAAGCCTGGCTAACTCATATCTCATATGTAAATAAATTATTAGTCAATTTACTGTTAATCTTCTTTTTCTCCTGGCTATATCCAGGGGTTAACCCTTACCGGTAAAATTGTTATTCCGTCTTTGTAAATATCAAATCTGTAAAGTGTCTTCATTTTTATTTTAATTGTTGCTGTTTGTCTTGCAGCTTTTCTTCCCAGGCCTCCGCTGAAAATGGACATGATTCCAGTCGAACTATCCCGGTCAACAAATGTAAAATAAAAATAAAAAATAAAATAAGTCATCAGATTATTTTTTTTCCATAGTTTTGCCTCACAGTAGGACAGGGGATATAAATAACCCTGCTGTAAGTCACCTTCCACTGAGCTTCATCTTTTCCTAGTCTGCAGATGCACTCCACTCACCTTGGTATGTATCCTCTCTGGTTGGGGACACCCACCACCCCCTTAGGCTGGTGATGATGTTTTTCCCCCTGGAGTGGGTGAGAGAGCCTGGAAACCACAATTGCTGTTCAAATAGGTAGGCTTAGTTTCATCTGGTTATGGCTCTGCTCTGTTACATGCTGATATTATGTGGGGAGCTGTGACGAGTCATGTGGCATGGTTACTGGTGGGGTCCTGCTCAGGGCCCATGGATATCACACTCCCCTAGACTTTCATGCTTACACAGCCTGGCTTGCTTTTATCCTGTTATAGACCACCAAAACTAGATGTAGATTCACCTGCATATCAATCTATGACTCTCCCTTCTGGGTGAGGCAGGCAGACGTAGACTCATCATTCCAATCCCCATCTTCTACTAGTTCCATCATACATCTGCACTGCTAACCGAACTTGCATTTTCTGGTTCATAGTCTGAGATTTATTCCTGTATGCCAATGGAGGTGACATCAGAATGTTTATTATGACAGAAACATAATTTATTTATTTATTTAGCATTTTGTTAACCATTTGTTAACCAGGCAAGTGGGTTGATCAGAAGACCATTTTCTATCATGAGTGAGGCCAAGAAGGCAAATACATGATACAGACAAATACATAACACATAACCCATACAATTATTAAACCAAATGAGCATATACATAACTTGTCTCATATAGATTTAAATGAGCAAGTACTGCAGAAAATTTAAAAGCAGTCAATTATACAACTATGAGAATTTGTAAATTTACTACAGTATCATCAGTATAAACACACATAAGAAAAATTAGAAATTAAAAAAAGAAAAAAAAAACACTTTTATCTTAGAGAACAAGGATGAATATCAGAGAGCAGAAATCAAAAAGTGGAGAGAAATGAGAAAATTAATGACCTCTCTGAAGCATTTACATTTGTTTTCTGAGATGAGGTGAGAGCAAAGAGTTTTCCTGAACGTTTTCAGCCTGTCAGTCTGCAGGATAGTTCCAGAATGCAAGGGCAAATCTGGAGAAGGATCATTTACAGGTAGCAAAAGTAAAGGATGGGCTCTTTTAGTTGTATTTCAGCAAAGTTGCAGATGGACTACAATGAGCATTTGATAAATAGTTTATTCATAACTGGTGGGCATTATTTGTCATGTAAAAGTTGAAATGTGGGTGTGTTCAGGAGAAGAGTAGCTCTAGCACTGACTGGTAGCCATTTACCTTTGCTCATTGTGATACACTGGTGCTCACTATAGTTCGACAGGTAAATAAATCTATTTTTTTTTTTGTTTTTCTGCATACTGAAAATGAGAGGTGTTTTGTGAACAGCAGAAGGAGATAGACTGTATTCAGATCTGGGAAGTAATATGATGGAAATAAAATGTCTTGTCTCAGTGGTTAGAAAAATTGGAAATTTTGTTGGAAACTCCCAGTTGACATTGTACTCTGCAGATATGAGTCAAAGTGTTTGTGAAAGGTTATACAATAGTCAGAAAGCATGGGAGATTTTGGATAATGTCCTATGCAGGTCACTTCAAGGCCCTAGCTCTATATTCTGCCTCCTACAGACTACTGACAGGTGATCTGTACCTGGCATACAAGGCATCCTTGGTCCCCACTCTGATTAACCTTTTGTACATCCACAAAAATGCAGCATGACAACTACTAGATCCAAAGACCTAAATTTTGCTTGTGACATAAATATGGCAGGTTGGAGAGAATTCTCTTTATGTGGAATAGACTTCCCATCCATATGAAACAAAATCCCTCCCCAACCCACTTGGACCATGATGGGAAATTAGAAATTCATCCCACCCTGATGACTATGTCTCTGATGGTCAGAGGCAACCAGTAAATCATAATAATTAAAATTCACCCCTTTATAAATGTCTAAAACATAAAACTTATGGGTCACATTTGAGTTGCATGGCTAGGCTTATAAAGGCCTTAGTGGTCATTTGCGTAGTACACATGTATGAACCTATGGGGGGCTGAGGGATCTGAAATACAGAAGTGTTCTAATTGTTGAAGCTTCTGATATCTGTCAGAAAGGAGGTTTTCTGAGTATTCCTGGTAAATGCATTAGTATAAAGCCAGTTCCAAATACTTAAGTCATTCTGAAGTTCATTTTGCAATGTGAAGGTATTTTTTTATTTGCCCTTATTAGTACAATGTTGTCTGCATACGGGATATAGTTAGCATGTCTGAGATCCCTGGGGAAAGTCATTAATAAAACAGAAAAAAATGAGTGGTCCAACTACAGAGATTAAAGAGTAGACTGCATGAGACAGGCTTTTATGCCCAAAATGACAGCTGTGAGAGGGATGATATCGTGGTTACTTTTAGATATGACAACAAGCTTTCCAGAAGAGTCCTTGACAGTACCTTAAGCTCAGCTAAGGAAGTAAAACCCACCAGTTTCCTCAAAGACACTGTACAGCTCTGACATTTGCACTCTTAACTGATATAGTATCATGTCTGAGGTTGATGTAGGTTGGATTAAGTAAAATTTGCATAGAGCAAGCCAGTTCCATGGCATACAAGGATGAAGCCCTGGCCATACGAAATATGGCCTGGGTTCAAATATCAGCCAAGGTGCTGGAGCAGCTGGGTCTGAGCAAGAGAGGAGTGACAAGGCTCATGCATGCTCACTTTTCCTGGAGACAGGCTATAGAGCATGTTTGGGGTATATCTTATGTCACTTTGATGCCTGTCATGAAGGCTTTGGCCATTTCATTTTCCCCCTATTTTTCCAGTCACACTAACAACAAATCACATCAGCTTCATCTTACATTTACTAGAATTCTCTGAACATCACTATAACTTATTGTTTTACGATGATCTTTGATCTAAGCCCACTTATTCTGTAGTCTCTGCCAGAATGCCAATAAGGCATGGGCTTCCATTTTTTTTAACAGGCCGAGCCCATTCCCTTTTCAGGCATGGCCTAGGACCACTCTGTAGTTAAGTGAATTGCAGTAACACAGTAGGCAAACAATAGAGGCTGAAGGAATCAATCCCTGGACTCCTGGAAGCAGTGACGCATTAACAGCTTACAGCCCTAATCATCTTCATTATGTGCTACTGTTCAGAACATTATTCTTCTGAAAAATCATTGATGTCACACTGACAGAAGAAAAAACACAGAAATTTGTGCCAGTGAGAACTTCAACAGAAGGTCATATTCAAAACAATAGACTTCCACACCCTTAATCAAACCATAATAACAGTTTCTCACAATATGGCTCTGTCACTGTGTAGGACCACATCATTCTGAAACTATCTAACTGCACGCTTCACCAATTGCAGTGATCTGCTTGCAGCATCAGGCCTCACAACGTCCCTGGGTAAGCATTAATTTCACATTAACACACACCCTGTTGGGCATTATTGTTTGCTCATGGTATGACTCGACAAGAAAGTAACGGCCAAAGCCAAATTTCATTGAATGAAAATAGTTCCAAAAAAGTGAAGCTGGCCAATATTTGACAGCCATCAGAACACACAGGACCATGTTATATGTGAAGGGAAATCATCCCACATTATATAATTGTTTTATTTTAACTCTGAGTTTGGCATTGCCACCTAAGACAGGACATATTAATATCTGACAAATCCCACAATTAAACAAAGCCATGCATGCAGTCAGATATGTTCAGCTATGTTCTGTTAGTGATGTTTTAATTTAGCTGCATTTTATAGTACAATATTTTAAAAACATTTTTGTAGACAGATATTCTCACCTTTGATGGCTGATGTTTTTTTTCAGTAAGGAAGTTGAGCATTTGATATACAAGCCTTGAAGAATTTGTCCTCAAAGAATTAATACCGCTACAACTATGAGTATATTATAGCATCTATGCAATTATGGGTAAAAGGCCATTTCTTATTTCTACGGAAAAGCACGACAGACACCGGAATACCACTAAACTGTCTGAAGTTGCTATACGCAGGTTAACAGTTATGTCTATTTTAATTTGCAGTGTTTGCACTTTGTTATATGACATTCAAAGTGTTCAGTAAAATATTAACAATAAAAATGCTATATTAAGGATGGTAAAATAGGATTATACAACGTGCCCTAGAGAACAAAAAATGGAATTCAGTCTTCTTATAGTAATATGCTGGTGTAAATGTCTTAGAAAAGAAACACCATAGTATTTGACCATATATGGCTGCATCTCAGACAACTCCCTTCCAAATGTCTAAAGCTGATCCAAAAAAGTGTTGGATGGTTGTTGTTGTTTTTCTTTCGGCTTTTCTGGGTTGGGGTTGCCACAGCGGAACTCTGGTCTGCTAATGATTGGCAGTTGATTTTTACAATGCCAAGGTGCCAGCCCATTGCCCAACCTTCAACGAAGGCACGCCCAGTCACGCATGTCTTTTGAACGCCACTCGACCGTGGGGAGGACATGCAGACTCCACACAGAAGGCGCTTCAGCCGAGAATCGAACGGGAGAACCTTTTGCTGTGAGGTGACAATGCTACCGCTGTACCACTGCGGCTATTAACCATGTAAACCACTGAAGTCTCTCATTTTTGAGGTCCCCTGAACAGTTTGATACAGTCCTAATGATAAATACAAATATTTAGCACTTAATAAAACCTTTCTGTATTCCAGAATGGCAAAACTTGTTTACAGGAAATGCATGCATGGTATTTCACTTAGAATAGAAAATTTACCTATAGCCACTGCTGTTTCCATTGCATCTCCAGTGATCATTTTCACAGACACACCAGATTTCAACAGAATTTTAATTGCTTGCTTCACTCCTTTCCTTGGAGGGTCAATCATTCCAATCAGGCCCAGAAATGTAAGCTGGCCAAGCTCTGGTCCAGAAGCAAGGGCAAGTACTGTAAAATAAAAATAAGGGTATGAGTCACTTATTGTATTACTGTCATGCACAAGGACTGCAAAATAAAAATAAAAATAAGGGTATGAGTCATGTGTTGTATTATACCAGGCAAGTACTGTAAAATAAAAAAGGGTATGACTCATTTATTATATTACTCTCATAGGCAAGTACTGTAAAATTAAAAAAAAATGTACAGGTCATTTATTGTATTACTCTCACGGGTAAGTTCTGTAAAATAAGAACAGAAATAAGAATATGAGTCATTTGTTGTATTACTCTAATGGGCAAGTACTGTAAAATATAAAAAAGGTATGAGTCATTAATTGTATTACTCTCACTGGCAAATACTATAAAATAAAAAAGGGTATGAGTCATTTGTTATTTTACTTACACTGGCAAGTACTGTAAAATAAAAATACGGGTAAAAGCTATTAATTGTATTTCTGTCAAGGGCATGACCGAGGAAATGAAAAAGAGATTAAGAGATGTTTATTGTATTACTTTCAAAGCCAAGTACTATAAAATGAAAATAAGGGCAAAGGGCATTTGTTGTATTACTCTCAGGGGCACATACTGCAAAATAAAAGTAATGGTAATAGACACTTATTGTGTTAGTGTCAAGGGCAGTTTATTGCATTACTTTTATGGACAAGTACTGTAAAATAAAAAGGGTAACAGCAATTTATTGCATTGGTCTCAAAGGCAAGTGGTGTATCATGAAAATAAGGGTAACAGCTGTTTATTGTATTACTCTCAAGGGGCAAGTACTTCACATAAAACTAAAGGAAAGAACCATTTATTGTATTACTCTCAGGTAAATACTGTAAAATAAAAATAAGAGCAGTTTAGCGTAAATAGTCTCACTGCACACTAATGTCTCAGGGGAAATCAAGGCAGAATATAAACATAATCACCCAAGAAAAAAAGTAGAACCAGCAGATAAAGATTAGTCTAACCAGATAGATAAACCAACAAAAACAAATAGAAGAACCAACCAACTCAGCTGAAGGCAGATAAAATCTCTCTTTAATCCAAAAACAAAGGGTAAGCACTTCCACTTGTATAACATTTCATCAGATCATAACATTACAAAGGAAAATCAGTCTTTATATAATAAAAACAATAAAACAATTAAATAATTAAAGAGCAGTTAATGAGCAAGGGGGCATGCCTTAAGCATAGGTTTCAACGACATCATAGTATTCAAGCCTGAACCTTTGTAGGCTTGCAACAAAACAATCCAATTATTTTATACTTGCTCAGTTCTATTTATTATGTCCGTACTTCTCAAATCCTCTCTGATTGTTTGCAAACAAAAAAGTTTAAAAGAATGTAAAACTTCACTATTTATAACATAAAACACAATTTCACCAAGGCATTAAAAACATTCTTTTTACGTATATCATATATGTGATGCAATATCTGATCTTTTAACGCACAATTTGTTTTGCTTACATAAAATGACACACAAACAGTACATTTGGCTAAGTAAACTAAGTTTTTAGTTGTACAATCAGCACACACCTTCAGTTTGTAATGCACTCTTGTATCTGGATGAAAAAACTCGCCAGATCTATATAATCGCATGCTATACAGGAACCACAAGGGTGCATGCCCATATAATTTATGTTAACATTATCCCTATAAGCAGAGGTTCTGTAACATAATTGTCTTTTTAATGATTCCTTATTCTTAAATGAGAAGCTAGGTACAGACCATATGAACTAGAACTCAGCTTCTCATTAGCTGTCAGAATTAGCACGCCCCCTTGCTCATTAACTGCTTTTTAATTATTTTATTGTTTTTATTATATAAAGAGTGATTTTCCTTTGTAATGTTATGGTCTGTTGAAGTGTTATATACATGAAAGCGTTTACCCTTTTTTTGGATTAAAGAGAGATTTTATTTGTCTTCACATGAGTTGGTTGGTTCTTCTATTCATTTTTGTTGATTTAAATAGAATTACTTGAGTGTCATTTTAATGGTTCATAGGTACTTACTAAGCTATTGATCTCTGAGGATCTTAGGAAGCCTATCCTTACATTCCTATTGTGGTTTCGAGCACTATATTTTGCATAACATCTTAATGTTATCCAGATTCTATTTAGTCATGTTGGAATCCTTAGAAACCTGACATTGCCTAAAAAAGGTACTATGATACTGGAAAAGGATTTAGTCAGTATATTACAGTCTTGGGGGAGAGATGCAGGCCATCCTTGGCAATGCAGTTAGGATTGTCTACTATCTCTTTCCAGGCTATTATATGTTGCACCACCTTTAAATGACACTAGCAGCTAAGCCATTTATTGAACTCAATAACCTTTTGTTATGGCATCATTCTTGGTGATAATAGAATGCATCTCAAGGTAACGTTCATACCAGACTCAGACACATATTCGGAAAGCTCAATCACGTCTCTCTTCATATGCTCCAGCGAGGTAAATCTCAAGTCACTCACGTCCATGTGTACTTTGATTGTGTCATTTGTGTACTTGTAGTGGAGGGACGTGAGTGGTTGCATAATGTGGCATATTCTAGCACATGATAGACAAATGACTGTGACCCTCTCAATCCACTGCTTGATGAGCGGTGGATGGGTGTGTCTCACTATGGAGTCATCTATGACTGAGATGTTGGGTTGTGTGGAGGTTTATTTCACTTATGTTAACTAATCATAACATTGGTGCTTAAATGTTCTACTTTTGCAGATGATGCCTTTTGAGCGTATCATGTTGAGGTGTTTGAGACCATAAGGCCATCGTGACAATAATTTTGCATGTGCTCATACACTACTGCTGATTTATGAATAATAAATTCTGTAGACTTCTCCACAGATCACCTTTCCTGAATAGAGAACTTATCTTATTATGTGAAACTTCAACAGCATACTTCTGTTAACAAGCAGAGACTAAGAGATAAGTGACAAACATAAACTTAATATTGGTTATTCATAGGTTCATAGGTTGGTACTAGGCTATTGGCCCTAGGGCCTATACAAGCCTAGCCATTTCTTCCCACACTATTTACTTCCCTGGACCCCTGTCTAGTAGGGCGACTGACATGATCCCCGGGGTGAATTTCCATTCTCCCATCCAATCACCAAGATTCCCTTTGAAGAGGGCCAAAGAGGTGCTCTGCTTGACATGTATGGACAGTTTATTCCAGAGTCTGGGGAGTCTCTGGGTCAGAAACCTATCCCTCCAGCATGTTTTGCTTATTGTGATGACAAGGTTTAGATCCCTGGAGTGTGTGGCTCTGAGGGATTGGGATTTCTTTAAGTGTAGCATGTCCAACAGCTCTGAGTTTGACATGGCCTTGTATGTTAAGCAGAAATCACCTCGGAATAGACGATATGCAACAGAGTATAGCTGGAGTTTTTTAAGGTGGTCAGCATAGGGCATCTGCTTTAGGCCTGTGATTCTTTTAGTGAGGTATTTCTGCGCCCTTTCCAGTTGTTGCAGATGTCTTGAGAGGTACATACCAAATGGGGCATTGTATTATATAATGGGTCTAATGAGGGATGAGTACAGTGGGACAATTACCTCCTTTTTTCTGGATGAAAACCCTTAGTGATGAGGTGTGCCACATAGAAGGATTTCCTGACTGTTGTGGCGATGTGGTTATTGAAGGTGAGACCACTGTCCACTTGTGTCTCTAAGTCTCTTATCACACTTTCAGTGTTTAGTGTACTGCCACCTATGTGGTAATTCATGGGTATATGTTTTTTCCCAAAGGGGATAACTATACATTTCTTGGCATTGAGCTTGAGCCCATGGCTCTGGCACCAAGCATCTGTTTCTGTAAGGCCCTTTTGTAGAGTATCCACATCATTTGGGGATTCAATAATGGCTCCCAGTTTGCAGTCATCTGTGAACTTTGTTAGCCAGAGTCCCTTAGTGTTGGCCTGTACTTCAGAGAAGTAGATGCCAAACAAGAGGGGTCCCAGGACTGAACCCTGAGGTACTCCACTTGTCACTTGTCTGGACCTGGATTTGGAGTCAGCTACTTTTACAGTGTGGGTTCTGTCAGTAAGCCAGTTGTCAACCCATCGAGTGACGTAGGGATTAATGCCCAGCTTAGTAAGTTTATCTATGATTCCAGAGTGGGGGGTGATGTTAAAGGCCTTGACGAGGTCCAGATAGGCTGTGTGGACTGCCTTACCCTCATCCACAGCTCTGGAGACTGATTCAAAGAAGTCAATCAGGTTCAGGAGACAAGATCGGGCCTTCATGAACTCAAACTGGGTGGGGTCCAGTGTTTGAAGGTTACCAGTGTCTTTGTTTATAAGTTCCATGATGAAGAAACTTTCATTTACGCTTCATGGGTAATGACCTTTAACAGCTATACCAATCCACTGGAGCTGGAGGAGTGTCTCCATGTGCCCATGCTAACACAAGGTTGACTAACAACTTGGGCCTCAAAAGGCCAGCTGGGAGGCAGCAATGAGTGATGAATAGTAGGCTGTCCTATCTCATGTAGAAAGACTACTTAAACTCTGAAAAATGAATTTTTCTTCACTTTCCTCCTACATACAAGGCAGGAAAAAACAAATGCATGAGTCATTTAACACTTCATTGATGTGCATATATCTAAATGTACTTGTTGTGTACAGGGAAGGAGGTGCTATGTTCTCACCACTCAACATCCCACAGAAATGTGCTCTTTTGTTAGCTTTCCTGTTGTGTGCAAAGTGGGAGGAGCTATATCCTCACTGCTATACATCTCACAAAGGTGTGGGAGGAGCCATATCCTCACATCTCAACATTTCACAGAAGTGTGCTGTTTTGTTAGCTTTCATCATGTTGTGTACAGAGTGGGATGAGACACGTCCTTACCATTCAGCATCTCACAGAAGTGTGCTCATGTGTTGGCTTTCTTGTTGTATACAAGGTGATAGGAGCCATGTACTTACAATTCAATATCCCACAGACGTGTGCTCATGTCTTAAACATCCTGTTTTACACAATGTAGGAGAAGCCACACACAGCTTACATGTCTTAACTTTACTGACACGTACGAGGCATGGGAAACCACTAGAAAAAGTAGAAAAAAAGTCTAGGTTCCTGCAGTATGATGGAAAAACTCTGTCACCTTCAGCTCTTTACTCTTCTCTCAGTGGTTGTCTCAACAAAGAGATGCCAGAATGCAGTTTCCCAGGAAAAAAAGAGAGACTCACCTTGTGAGGTGTTATGCAAAACCAAAGCAGGTGAGGTACATGGGATATATTGGAGCCTGCCAGAGCTCACAGACTCTAGGATCCCAAAAAATCTTTAGCAATTGTTGGGAGGAGGGCTGAAGTCTGTACTGATATCCAGAGCCCAAACCCAGCATCATTGTGGACAGGGCATAGACAGCAATCTGTAGTATGCTTCACAGGAAGCTCAGTTTATATTACACACAAATGAAAACTATATACTCCTTATTGCTTTTAGTTTTCCAGTAGCATCTTTGCTATTGACTTCACTGAAAAAAAAATTAAAATAGAAAATCTATTCACATACATATATACACGCACACACACACACACACACACACACACACACACACACACACACACACACACACATGCACACACACATATATATATATATATATATATATATATATATATATATATATATAGATCTACTTTTAAAGCCCAAATTTTCACGGTTAAAACCTTAAGATTGAAATTTTGAAACTTCGAACTGTATAAATGTAGATTGCCGTACAGCCCAGAAGTGCATTCATTTAGGTGCACTTTCGCTAAAGTGGAGTCAGCTGTCTGTTATTTGGTAAAGTGTCCTTTCAATCAGAAGAAATACATATCTACAACTGAAGGCACACATGAATTTTACACACCACATGCTGAGGTAACAGAATGCTTCTTACTGCCTTGAGATAAGTCTCAAGAGATATTTCTCCCAAATACCTAACCGGTGTTACTGTGTGTCGGTCACTGATGGACAACACCCTTAGCACTCACTGGTTAAATAGAAGAAATCTTGTTAACCTGGTCTTACTGTTGCGAATAACAGTATTTATCACTTCATAGTTTTGTAGTGCAATCTCAGAGTTGGTATATATAATTATTAGGGGGGGTGTGGGTGCAGGGAAGCTTGCCCCCCTTCAAAAATTTAGTTCAGTGTTTATTTTAGAAGTTATTTTAGAGTACTTATGGTTGATAAGGTTAGGTTTGATATCTTGTTTTGTTGAATATATATATACATATTCATATATATAGATATATAGGGAGAGAGTGAGTGATGAGAGAGAGACACACACATACACACATCGCACAGTATGCAAGCAAAGGACTAGTCTGCCTAAAGAAAAAACAGGATCTGACATGAACTCTTGCAAACAGCATTGCCATCATACATGAAGGACAAAATCTGTGCATCACACAATACTCCATGTATTCTGTTGTCACCTGGCAGATGACATAATACTACATGCATTTATTGTCACCTGTGCATGATACCACACTTCATGCATTCTGTTGTCACCTGGCAGATGACATCACACTACACACATTCTACTGTCAACTGACACAGGTATGGGGGAATGAATTACATCTGACTGTGGGCAGCAAAGCTACACTGGCATGTGCATTTTTCTTTGTTTTTCTCTGGGACTGTGACAGGATGAGAGCAGTGAGAATGACTACAGATAATCTGTGCATCTTCTATCCAAAAGTGTGAGCATGATTTTATTTATATTATATGGTAGTTAATTACTTATTTGGATAGCTAATGTATGTTGGTATCTCCTGGTTAATATGAGTGGATATGAACATTTTCCTATTCCTTCTAAGTCTCTGTCATTTAAGCAATGTGGTTCAGTGCACCAGGGTGGTGAATAGAAGACATACTTGCACTCCAGTGAGGGTAAGTTTGTTACCAGTTTTTCTTCAATTTATTTTAATCATGGTTTGTCAAAGCCTCATGGTCTTATATTGTGAAAACTGGCATTGCACTTCAGTAGGGTTGTTCACGCACGCGCACACACACACACACACATAGATATATATATATATATATATATATATATATATATATATATATATATATATATATATATGTATGTATCCACCACCTTTCTGTATATGTATAACTTCATTTTTTCCTTTTTCAAGCTATACTGCTCGATATAAGAAAAGCATAACTTGATTTTAGATGACTCAGCTGCACAGAATGAAAGCCGAATAGATTGTTAGCTTCCAGATCAGACAAAACATTTCATTCTGTGAATTCCTGATGTGACCACTAACAGTTTTGTAACACAAACTGTTACCAAAATGACTTAGTAAGGAAAATAGGGGTAATGCTATCAGTTCACTATGCTAGCTAAGAATTATCACAGCTCCCTATAAAAAGTACTGGTAACACTGAGGTTCTGCTCTTTTAGTGGTCTGCCTTACAGGAATTTTCTTACATGTGCCATTGAGGTCACCATGAATCATATCAGTTAATGGAGACAAGCATATGATTCCAAACAGGTGTCTAAGCAGAATTTTTCCAAATATGTCATGATACAGAATGTTATAATGGAAATGGGAGTACAAAGATCATTCATGGGAAAGGAAGGGAAATTGCTCAAATATGAACTAAAACAAGGTGAGCAGATAAACACATGCAGTAAAGGATGACACTTCTGCTTTATTCTCCTACATCAGTCTGGAACATATTTTGGCACCTCCATGTTGACTATAAATGAAATATGCTCTGTCAGTCCACAGTATTTGTTATTTTAGTGAATATATTGGTATTTATTCATTAAATTAGTGACTATCATGTTTGAGGTCCTATGGTAGGGATTAAGATATCAGATGGGTTTTAGAGAATATGTTTATAACTTACCCCAAGGGATGCTAACTTTACAGGTAATTATTTTACTTGAGAGGTGCAGGTGGTATAACCCCAGTATGATAAATGCATATTGGTTGTTCCGGGTAAGCAACCTTTTTTTGAAAACTCATTCAATGTACTGGTCTTGCTCAAGCAGACTTTGATGAGACAAGTTTCAAACTAGTGAAACAAATCCATTACTGAGTCTATTCTGCAAATAACACGTTTTTGTTACTTGTCTGCCATGCTTTTAAGTCTCTAAAAATGTTAAAAGTATTTAGATAAAGCTCATTCCTTCAGATAGGGAGTTTAGTTGCATTTCTACATTACTTGCACTTGTATTTAATGCTGCTACCTACAAAAGTCCACACAAGACAATATATATAAAACCAAAACCTGTTTCAAAGCTTATGAGCTAACTGTTTTTTCTTAACTTGTCCTTTATTCAGTGAGATGGTTTGTGTGTGTGTGTGTGTGTGGGGGGGGGGGGGGGGCTGTTGAGATGACATCATCTACTTTACAGAACACAAAATCTCTATAACCAAACCCTTCTGCTTGTCCATGGCTGCAAAGTCTTGTAGTGAAATCCTGTTTCATAATGGCTGTTTCTACATTTCCCCAGAGTTATCTTTACTGCTCTGGGGCAGATAATGTAGATTGCAACTATGCCTCTAATTGTGAGGAGCTTTCACATTCGGTTTTTATTACAGCCATGCCCCACTTCGCAAGTGATCTGACTTCTCTGTGGTAACAAATGTGAATTTTCTATTTTCTGCTGATGTCAGAACAACGACATTATGGTATAAAACTGTAATTGTTGATTTATTATGCATACTGCCTGAAAGTCTCAATAGTGCTTCAGGTAACTCGATTTTTTTCTTGCTTGTTATCCACATTTCATTTGCTTTTATGTTCTGTTCACATCAGCTGTTAAAAATTGAAGTCTTGAATCACTTCAACACCACACTGTTTTACCCACATCATACCTCAATAAATGAAAAAAAAAAATCAAAAATCGCATCAAAAAAAAAAAAAAAAAAGAGCTCTTTCTCATTTTCTTTTTCTGGCTGAATATCTCCTTTCTTTTCCATATACTGTCACTTTCCTGCTTGCAACAATTGCAGCAAGTGGCTTCCTACAGTTTGTACACACACATGAGGTGCTGAAGTGTTTCAGTCCTGACCACAAATTCAGTATCAGCATTTAGTTCTGAATGCTGATATGTGCCAAAGACTGACTGGCATATGTCAATCATGTCCCTTAAAAATTTGTAGCTGTGGCAGCTGCTCCCTTTGCTCCACCGTAGCTACGCCTCAGGTGTAACACACATCTGTTAACACAAAAAAAAGAGGATATAAATCACCAGATAAATACTAATTAACCTTTAGGAAAGTGACAGTATATGAACCAGAAAGGAGGTATTCAGCCAGAAAATGTTAAACTAAGGCTGTTATTGTCTAAAAACACTTTAATAACAAAGAAACGTGAAATTTAAGTACTTTCATCCATACCATTCAGGACTTCATCAGAAATAACACATGCTTTCACTGAAACTCCCCTTTTAATCACCAATCCATCCAATTATTAAATATTTAAATATCCAAGCAATTCAATCAGAATTAAAAGTCATGCAAACTCCATCACACACATTTGCTTATACGAAAACTTTAACATCAAGAATACGTTTTAAAAATTCAATCTCCCATAAAGCTGAAAACGAGAAAAACAGCCCCTATAGCTTAACTGCACATAATTTGAGAACAGGCTGAATGGAAACATAATCATTCAAGCCAAAGTGGTTAAAGGTGTTCACTTTAAATTGCCAAGTAGTTCCCTGTACTCCAGACCAGCCTGTTCTGTCAGCAACTAACTCTCAGGTTATCTCCACTTGTTCTATAATGCCAAATCTAAATTCATTGTGTGACTTTTCCTTTAATGTATATATGTAAAGAGCATTGTTAATATTATTAGCTTTAATACTGTAAATGTGTTAATATATTATTTTTCTGAATGGCCTCTCTGTCTTGCCAGTATAGAAACAGTCACACTTCATGCATGTGGCCTGATAGAACAGTCTATTACTTCCACAGTTACCTTTTTTAAATGAATCTGTGTTCTCATAGAGTTCCCCAATGTCAAGGATTCATCTTCATAAATATATTAACATCCACATTTGATGGTGTTGCTCTTTTTCCAGAATTCAAACTTGACCCTTGTCTGTTGTTCTCAAAATACTCTTTACAAATTCTGACCTGTTTTAAATACAAAATTAGGTTCTACTCCCACAACTTTTTAAATATCAGGGTTGAACCTCAATATATTCCAGTTTATAGTAACGATGTCCTTTACATTCCCTGAAGTATTATTAAATTCTGCTACCATCACCCTGGCCAACCTTTTGCTGTTGGGCCAACTGTGTTAGCCCTACTGTCCCAACCTTGTTCCTAAAAGAGGTCTATATTTTTGCCGCATGCATTAGCCACTTCAAGGGCAATACATTTCACAAGTTCAGTAGGGTAACCCTCATCAATAATCATCATTTGCAGTTTTTCTAATTCCTGCAAAATATCGTCCTTCCTAGATGTCATCCTCACAATCCTAAAACATTGACCTTTAATTAACATTTTTTATGTGCAAAAGGATGTACACTATTATAGGGGAGGTACAAACTGCTAAAGATGGGTTTTCTATACACTTTATATATAACACTTTGAACAGTATTTTCATTCATACTGTCCAAATAATCAACAAATCTCTTATTTTGTACAAAAGTAAATTTTAGAACCTCATATCAGGTAGGGCACTGTAATATGGACCACACATATCAGGAGGGGCAAAATGTATTTATTTATTTATTTCCAGTTTGATGACCGGGGAGGTCCACTGGGCTCATGGAGCCCGTTTTCAGTGGAGGACCAGGGAGAAAAGCTCCATATTACATAATAAAAATAAGCAAAGTATAATATTATATAGTAAAACTAAGCAAAGTATAATAGCAAAAACTGAAGAACATACATCACATACTAGATTAGAGACAAGTTTTGCAGTGGTTATAAAGCATCTAAAAGTGGTTATAAAGCAACTAAAATTTATAAGATGGCAGTAAAGAAAATTTTCCCAGAAAATGGGGAAATAAAAGGTGGAAAGTACATTATTTACAATGTATACATTCATGATATTGATGTATTCAGAAGGAGGCAGTTGTATAATAGAAAAAGATGGAAGAGCATGCATTACATTTTAAGTTAGGAACAAGTTGTTGTTCTTTGTTAAATAGCATCTAAAACTGTATGTTGGCAGTAATGAGAATCATTCCCAGAAGGGAGAGAGTAAAAGGCAGATAGTAAACTATTTACAATATATACATTCAAGATACAGATGTTAGATTGCATTATATTCAGAATGAGGCAGTTGTTTAGGAAATCAGTATGGAGTAGAGTTACTTATAGTAGAGCTACTAGCAGGTTATGTAGGGAGAGTGCAATAGAGAGGGAGGAATGGAGCTGGGTTTTAAAGTGTTCAAAGTATTCAGAAATTCTTAGAGAAGGAGGGAGAGAATTCCATTTTTTGGCCAAGGAAAAAGATAGGAGACTCTGACCAGTGGGACGGTTTGAGAGTTCTGTGTGGGGTGTATGATGGTAAGATGTTAGTTAGTGCTGGGCATTTAGTTGGTTTAAATATTAGTGTGTGGGCTGTAGTGAGTTGGAGGTAGTCAAGGTAGATGGGAAGTTCTAGTCAATTTAGCAGGTGGATATATGTACAGTGGTGGGAGAAGTATTTAGATTTAGTGGCGAATTTTGAGATTTTGTTGTAACAGATTTCCAGTTTGGAAGAGACAGAGGAAGATAGGTTGATTAGTAGGGGAGTACCATACAATAGTGACGGTAGTAAGTAGGTAGTGGTGAGTGGTTGTCTTGTAGAAGGAGAGAGAAAGTGGGAATTTCTGTACAACATACCAAGTTTTTGATGTGTTTTCTTAATATTTTGTTGAATATGAGTATTGAATTTTAGGTGTTCATCCATAGTAACCCAAAGAACTTTAGCAGCAGGAACAACTTCTATGGTGGAGTTGACATGGCTGATAATTTTGAAAAAAGGTTTTGTTGGGAGGGAGGGATTTTGAGGGAGAGAATAGTAGAATTTTGGATTTGTTGGCATTCAGAGAGAGGTAGTTTTGAAGCATCTAGTTCTCAGTAGTTGAGAAGGCAGCTTGAGTTTTTGTTTGGAGCTCGGGGAGGTTAAAGCCGGAGCAGACTAAAGTTGAGTCATCCGCATATTGTACTATCTTAGTGCAAGGAATGGCTACATGGAAATCATTAATAAATATATTAAAGAGCATCGGACCGAGTATGGATCCCTGGGGTACCCCGATCGGGGTAGGTAGGAAGGCTGAGGTGCCAGTTCTCCATTTCATGGCCTAGAATCTGTCAGAGAGGTAGCTTTTGAACCAGGTTAGGGTGTTCTGAGAGAGATTAACCTTTGAAAGGTGGTTCAGGATATGGGTATGGAAGACTGTGTCAAAAGCCTTGGAGAGGTGTAGAAGGACTGCGGATACAATTTCTCCAGAATCACGGGTGTAGTTTGCTATGTCTAGGAAAGAGAGAAGAGCAGTTATTGTGCTATGGCCTGGATGGAAACTGTATTGTGTTGGGGTGAGGAGTTGGTTATTGGAAATGAAAGGAATGAGCTGGAGGTGGATGCATTTTTCAAGAATTTTAGAAATTGGGGAGAGAATGGCTATGGGTCGGAAGTTTGAGATGTTATTATTTTTGCCTCCTTTGTGGAGAGGTAGGATAAAGGCTGCATACCACAGTTTGGGGGCATAAGATTCCTGAATGGATCTATTGATGATAATGCTAATGGGAATGGAGATACCATCTGATGCAAGTTTTAGACAGAGTGAGGGGATAGTGTCAGGGGCATTGGAGCATGGCTTAAGTTTAGAGAGAAGTTTTTTTATGTATGAGGTAGGGATGGGTTTGAGATGAAATATGGGGGCGTGTTAGGGATGGAAGGTTGGGTAGAGGCTAGGGATGAGGGTTTCAGTTGAGGGGAGGGGTTGTAGTTTGGGAAGGTCTTGGTGTGTTCTGCTGTAGAGTTGGTAAAGAAGGAGTTGAATAGAGTGGCTATTTCTGGGTCAGATTTACTGGTGTCAGGGCACGGACTGTTTTTGGTACCTGGGTTCAGAAGAGAGTTGATGGAGTTCCAGAATTGTTTGGGAGTTTTGGAGTGATTAGACTGGAGTTTAATATAGTAAGATTTTTTTTATCTTTTATAATTTGTTTTTTGGCTAGGTTGCGGGGTTGTTTATATTTAAGAAGGGTGTCAGGGTGCTTATTGTGATGGTAACGTTTTCAGATCTTGTCTTTTTGTTGCATAAGTGTTTTAATATTGTTAGTTAACCATTGGGGCGGAGTTGGGTTTTATTCATTTTGTTCTTGGTGGGGCTTAGGAGTTCAGGGTATCTAAGAATGTTGAGTTGAAGAATTCTACGGTGTTGTCTAGAGGAAGAGTTTTTAGATTTCCCCAGTTTGTTAGTTTGAGAGAATTAGAGAAAGTTGTGGGGTTAAAGTTTGTAAGGTTCCATGTATGGATATATTGGTGTAGGTGGGGAGTGGAGGGTGTTACTCTATGGATAAAAGCTGGCAAGTGGTCACTAATGGAGTCTGGTAAGATGCTTGTGTTTGAGATTTTATTTGGGTGGGAAACTAGGATCCAGTCAAGAGTGGAGCCTGGGGGGATGTTTTTATTGGGTTTGGTAATGGCATTGGTAAGTTGAGTGAAATTGAATAGATTTATAGATATGGAGGGATTATTGGTATTAATTTTGTTCCAGTCAATGTTCACATCCCCTAATATGTACTTCTCAAGCTTAATATTTGTTGAGGCCCACAGAAGAATTTCTTCAAGTGTAGCGGCATTGTTTTTTGGGGGGATATAGAGGGCCATAACACAAATGCTTTTATGGTTATTCATTTTTAGTATTCCTATGACTAGTTCAGCACTGTTGAACTGGGAAATGGGATTTTGGTAGGGAGTGATGGAAAGTAGGCTAGAGTAGATTAAGGCTACTCCTCCACCTTTTCTATTTTGGCGGTCATATCTGAGTGCTTAAAACCCTGGGGGTAGGATTTCAGAGTCATAAATGTGGGATTTTAGCCATGTTTCAGAGACAGCTACTATGTCTGGTAGGTTATGGTATAGCCAGGCATGGAAGTGGGCTGTTTTGTTTTTTAGATTCTAGGTCAGTAGCTTGAGATAGTTATGGTTGGTAATATTGCTTGTGTTTGGGGAATTAGGATTGGTGCAAGTATTAGGTCCGGGGTTCGGGTGTATGTCTCCTGCTAAGCATAGGCCGTCAAAGAAGGATGGGAGCAGGAGCTTGGGTTTGCTATTTGAATTTTGTGGAAAATGTAATATTAGTTTAGGTATATGATGTTTTATTGAGGAGGGTATCATTTTTGGTTTGAAGTAGTGGAGTGGGCTTGGTTGAACTAGAGAGGAGGATATAGTATGAAAGTGAGATCTGGTAGGGTTAGGATGGGAGTTTGGAGTGGGGGTGAGCGATAGGAAGGAGGGGGGGAGTTTGCAAGTGGAATAAGAGGTAGCACGGAATAGAGGAATTAGAAGAAGTAAGCTGATAGAGTGGATGAGAAGGGTTTGGGAACGTGGAGAAAGCATAATTAATTGGTGTGAGTTAGGTATAAAAGGAAATAGGATGTTAGGGAGTATGTGAGTGTGGAAGAGGGAGGGGTATAGATGTGAGTACAGGACCTTATGGTTTGGAATGGGGAGGGAGTAGTTAATTAGTGGTGGATGAGTGGGGGAGGGGATAATGTGGTGATGTGATTGGATTGGCTGTGAGAAAAAGGGGTGGGGAAAAGTGGTTAGAATAAAGGTAGGCATAGTGACGTAAAAGTGATGAAAAGTAATACAGTCCAGACTTATCAGGAAGGGCATTGCAATACAGAAGAGACATATCAGGATGGGCACTGTAATACAGACCAAACATATCAGTAAGGGTCCTGACATATCAGGTGGGCCACAAGTAATACAGACCAGCGATATCAGGATAGGCAGAATAATAGAGACCAGACAAATCAGGAGGGGCACAGTAATACAATTCACCAGGAGGGACAGTATAATACAGTCCAGACATATCAGGAGGGGCATTATAATACAGTCCGACATATCAAGAGGGGCACAAGTAATATAGACCACACATATCAAGAGGGACACAAGTAAATCAGTCCAGAAATATCAGGAGGAGTACAAGTAATACAATCCAGACATATCAGGAGGGACACAAGTAATACATACCAGACATATCATGAGGGACACTGTAATACAGACCACACATAGTAGGTGCAGCACAAGTAATACAGACCAGACATATCAAGAGGGGCACAAGTAATACAGACCAGACATATCAGGAAGGGCACAAGTAATACAATCCAGACATATCAGGAGGGGCCCTGTAATACAGACTAGACATAGCAGAATAGGCACAAGAAATACAGTCCAGGCAAATCTGGATGGGCAGAGTAATACAGACCAGACATATCAGGAGGGGCACTGTAATAAAGACCAGACATATCAGGAGGAGCAGATGGTGTTTCTTTCACAGCTATGGGTCATGACACAGACAACACAGAATAAAATGCTGAATGCATTATTCCACCCAGGCTATCACACAAGTAATACTGACCAGACATATCAGGTGGTGCACTGTAATACAGGCCAGACATATCATGAAGGACTCAAAAAAGACTCAAGGTAAGGTTCATCAAAGGTACATCCACAGTTTATCCACGAAAAAGCAACGAAGACTTAAGACAGGTTAATACAATCAATATTAGGTATTAACCTGTCTTGATTCTTGATTGATTTTTCATGGATAAATTGTGGATGTACCTTTGATGAGCTTGCCTTGAGTCTTTTTTGAGTAGTTATATCATGAAGGACACTGTAACACAGACCAGACATATCATGAGTGACATTCTAATACAGACCAGACATATCAGGAGGAGTACAAGTACTACAGTCGAGACATACCAGGAGGAGCACAGATAGTATAGTCCAGACATATCAGGGCACAAGTAATACAGTCCAGACATATCAGGAGGAGTACAAGTAGTACAGTCCAGGCATATCAGGAGGAGCAGAAGTAATACAGACCAGGCATATCAGGATGGGCACAAGTAATACTGACCAGGCATATCAGAGGGGCATAAGTGATACATACAAGACATATCATGAAGGACAATGTAATACAGACCAGTGATATCAGGCACATCACAAGTAATACAGTCCAGATATATCAAGAGGAGCACAAGTAATACTGACTAGACATATCAGGAGGGCATAAGTAATGCAATCCAGACATATCAGGTGGGGCACAAGTAATACAATAAAGACATATCAGGAGGGCCACAAATAATACGGTCCAGACATATCAGGAGGGGCCCAAGTAATACAGTCCAGACATATCAGGAAGGGCACAAGTAATACAGTCTAGATACATCAGGAGGAGCACAATTAATACAGTTCAGAAATATCAGGAGAGGAACATGTATGTCAGACCAGACATGTCACGAGGGACACTGTATTACTGACCTGATGTATCATGAGGGATACTGCAATACAGTCTAGATATATCAGGAGGAGCACAAGTAATGCAGACTGTATGTATCAAGAGGGCTACAAGTAATACAGACCAGACATATCAGAAGGAGCAGATTGTGTTTTTTTCACAGCTATGGGTCATGACACAGACTACACAGAATAAAATCACACTCAGGCTATCGCACAAGTCATACAGACTAGGCATATCAGGAGGTTTACTGTAATACGGTCCGGACATATCATGAGGGGTCCTGATGGAGAGATGAAGGGGTCCTGATGGAGAGATGAAAAGTCAGCAAGCAAAGTAGAGTAGTAGTGCTGAAACTGAATTCATCCTCAAGTCTTGGTGAGTACCTTTGCGAGGTGGACCCTGTTTTTCACAAAATCTCACCAAGGCAACACTGATATATGGACTGTATTTATATAGGATATATCATGGACAGAAGGAAATCAAAAAAAAAAAAAAAAAAGAAGATAGCTGGGTGCACAAGGCCCAGGATAAAAAAGTGCCCAATCCTGGTAGGCGCACTTGTGCCAGGACTGGAAAAAAATGACAGTATAGAATCCTCAAAATACAGAAACATTCCTATAATAGGGCCATGCCAGGCTCAGGAGGAGGATGACCCCCCCCCCCCATTGTAGAAGGAAGTAGCAGTCCACAAAAACAACAAAAGTTGATTGGCCAAAGAAGAGCTATAAAGACGATAGAGTGGACTATTGAGGATAAGAAAGAAATTATGTATTGTTACTATTATGTAAAAAGCCCAGAATTTCGAGACACAAGATATACAAAATAATTAAGAGAGAAATTAGAGGAAAGAAAAATACTTCCGCAGGAAAAACTGTCACAAGCTTCAAATAAAAATTTGTGTTCACTAATACAACAGACTTTTGAAAAACAGTATATAGATCAAGAAACGTTGATCTCTTTGGAAAAAGAAGGCTCTGAGGAAGTGAGAAAATATAAACAACAAAATCTAGATATATTTGAAAAATTTAAAAAAGAAATATGGACATGGGAAAGAAAGAGAGATTTGATACGGTGCAATATTTAGTTAAGTTAACTAATATAGAGAAGGCACTCTCAAAGATATTTGAAGAGAAATACAGGCAAAGGCATCCAGATATGGAAAATTTCACAATAAAAAGATTAATAGCACAAAGATATAATGTAGAAAAGAAGATTAGTAAAGCAGAAGTTAAAGAAACAGAAGTTGAATTATGGAGTGCCTGCGAAGTGAAGGATTTAATGTGGAAGGTCTAAAACAGACTACATCACACTATGATGGAGTGAGTCCCCAGAATAAGGAAAAGCAAGAAGATCAGGGGACATGTGAAGAAGAAATATGGATGGAGAAAGGAAAAGAGATTTAATATGCTGTAATATTTATGCAAAGGAGAAAGCAAAACTAACCAATACAAAAAGAGCAGCACCAAAGATATTTGAAGAAAAATATAGGCAAACAAATCTGGATATGGAAAACTTTACAATAGAAAAATAAGAAGACTAAGAGAAAATGTAGACAAAGAGATTAGTAATGGAAAAGTCAAAGAAATAGAAACTGAGGTAATGGAACAGCTGCAAAGAGAAGGATTTAGTGTATAAAATCAAATGCAGAAAGCACCACAACAGGATAGAGGAATGGATATCCAAATTAAGGGGAAACCAGTGGAAGCAATTGGTCAGATGCTATATCAAGATATTTTGGAGCCTTCTACAGGAAACTAGTATAAAAGTTCACTTGAAGCTAGACAGTAAGGAAAGGAACAGGAAACTGTGGACACTCTGATGCAGTCGATGTTGAGGAGTGATAGGCCAGTGAGTTCCCATATGACAGAATAACAGATGACACAGGATGAAATTGAAGAGAATGTGCCACAGGACGATGCTATAGAACTTTCTATAGAATGCCCACTGGAAATGGAAAACAAGGGATGTGCCCTCAGTATGGAAGAAAATGAGTTAAGAGAAGAGTTGCTTGATTTAATAGACAAAGACAGCTATATCAAGATCAATGAGAGAAATAGACTGCAAAAGGTTAATAAAACCCGAAAAGTCAGAAGCTTGATAAAACAAACGAACACAGTAATTAGGACTGTCCATAGAGATCCATGTGATATAACAGAAGTAAATAGAATATATTACTGTGCTGCTAAATTAATAACTGATAAAGTTCTACTACAGGAACACAGGGTAGTGAGGGAAAAGAGGGGGCAAAAGTGAATACCATCATGGAAATATCGAATAGAGAAAACTATAAAGCAGCTAAGACGTTGTTAGAAGATTATAGAAGAGGGAATAGATCAACAAAAATACTAAGAAAGATAGATGTGATAAAAGCAATGCACAGTATTAGAATAGACCAGGATCTATTAGGCACTATTGGAGATAAACTAAAAATGTCAAAAACAGGCGGAAAGACTTAGAAGATCATCATCATCTTCTGTCGGCTGTTCCCGTTAGGGGTCGCCACAGCGGATCTTCTGTTTCCATTTCTTCCTGTCCTCTGCATCATGCTCTTTCACACCAACTGCCTGCATGTCCTCTCACCACATCCATAAACCTTATCTTAGGCCTTCCTCTTTTCCGCTTACCTGTCAGCTCCATCCTTAGCATCCTTTTTCCAATATACCCAGCATCCCACCTCAGCACATGTCCAAACCAACGCAATCTCGCCTCTCTTGCATTGTCTCCAAACTGTCCAACCTGAGCTGACCCTCTAATATACTGATTCCTAATCCTGTCCATCCTAGTCACATCCAGTGCAAATCTTAACATCTTTAACTCTGCCACATCCAGCTCTGACTCCTGCCTTTTCGTCAATGCCACCGTCTCCAACCAATATAACATAGCTGGTCTCACTACCCTCTTGTAGACCTTCCCTTTCACTCTTACTGGTACGCATCTGTCACAAATCACTCCTGACACTCTTTTCCACCCATTCCACCCTGCCTGTACTCTCTTCTTCACCTCTCTTCCACACTCACCATTACTCTGAACTGTTGATCCCAAGTACTTAAACTCATCCACCTTTACCAACTCTACTTCCTGCATCCTCACCATTCCTCTACCCTCCCTCACATTTGCACACATATATTCTGTTTTAGCCCTGCTGACCTTCATTCCTCTCCTCTTTAAAGCATATCTCCACCTCTCCAGGGTCTCCTCAACCTGGTCCCTACTCTCACTACATATCACAATGTCATCTGCAAACATCATAGTCCATGGGGCCTCCTGTCTTATCTCATCTGTCAACCTGTCCATCACTACTGCAAATAAGAAAGGGCTCAGAGCTGAACCCTGATGTAATCCCACCTCCACCTTAAACATATTTGTCACTCCCACCGCAGTCATCACCAATGTCACACTACCCTCGTACATATCCTGTACCAGTCTTACATACTTCTCTGCCACTCCCGACTTCCTCATACAATACCACAACTCCTCTCTAGGCACCCTGTCATATGCTTTCTCTAAGTCCACAAAGACACAATGCAACTCCTTCTGACCTTCTCTGTATTTTTCCAACAACACTCTCAGAGCAAATATTGCATCTGTAGTGCTCTTTCCTGGCATGAAACCATACTGCTGATCACTAATCATCACCTCCCTTCTTAACCTAGCTTCCACTACTCTTTCCCATAACTTCAAGCTGTGACTGATCAGTTTAATCCCTCTGTAGTTACTGCAGCTCTGCACATCACCCTTATTCTTAAAGATAGGTACCAAAACACTTTTTCTCCACTCCTCAGGCATCCTCTGACTTTCCAAAATTTCATTAAATAATCTAGTTAAAAATTCCACTGCCATTTCACCTAAGCACCTCCATGCTTCCACTGGTACAAAGATAAATATAAGTGAAAAGCACAAAATAAGCAATTTATTGATGACCCAAAAATGTTTTATAGAGAACTGGGAAATAAGGTAAAAGGAATTGAAAGACCATCAAAAAAGAGGAAGTAAATACATTTTGGAGAAGTATCTATGAAGATCCTGTGGAACATAACAACAATGTTAAATAGATAGAAGAAGTAAAAGAAAGAATAAGAAATTTAAAGGTACAGAATATGAAATGGGATGAAATAACAGCCAGAGAGATTGAAACAAAGTTAAGAAAAGCCTCTAACTGGAAAACCCCAGGCCCAGATGCAGTACCTAACATTTGGCTTAAAGTATTAACTTCTTTGCACGAGGATCTTGCCATGAGTAAGAATTCTTTATATGCACACCCTGAACAGACACCACACTGGTTAACAACAGGAAAAACAATGCTCTTACTTAAGAGTGAACCTGCAAGGTACCCTAAAAATTATTGGCCAATAACTTCTCTTCCGATGATGTATAAATTATACACTGGAAGTGACGCCGACAGATTTTATAGTAATTTAGAAGAAAACTCAATTATGGCAGTAGAACAAAAGGGCAATAAAAGAAAGTCATATGGAACAAAGGATCACTTTTTGTTAAACAATGTTATAGTGGAGAACTGTAAGAAGGGGAATAATCTAAGTATGGCATGGATTGACTGCAAATAAGCATTTGATAGTATCCCACATTCATGGATAAAAGAGTGCTTAAAAATGTGTAAGATGCACCCTACACTGACTACATTACAGTAACCATGAAACAGTGGCAGACCACTTTGCAATTAAGCTATGATAAAGGACAGATTATTAGCCCAGGGATAAAAATACAAAGGGGGATATTCCAGGGTGACTCTCTGTCACTGTTGCTATTCTGCCTTGCCTTTAATCCATTAAGCTGTTTACTTAACAGCTTAGGCCATGGCTACAATTTAGCTTCTAGATAACAGCATAGTTTAATGACTTCTCATCTTCTCTTTATTGATGATTTAAAACAGTATAGCTCATCAGATGAGGAACTAAAAGCACAGCTGCAGGTTGTCAAATCTTTTTCAGATGATATTGGAATGTCATTTGGTCTTGATAAATGTGCAAAAGCAACCTTTAAAAAAGGAAAACTGCAGCACCAGGAAAACATCAGTTTGGGAGAAGGATGTGATATAAAAGAACTTGAGGAAGGGGGAGTGTATAAATACTTGGGAACTGATGAAGGATCAGCAATAAAACATGAACAAATGCGAATAAAGCTCAGAAAGGAGTACTTTAGAAGACTTAAAATTAATCCTGAAAACAGCATTGACATCTAGGAACAAGATCCAAGCCATAAATAAATTTGCTCTTCCTGTCCTAACTTATAGTTTTGGTGTGACTGACTGGCCCCAAAAAGTGTTGGGTAGATTGGATATTAAAACAAGAAGGATGCTTCATGCTCACCAAATGATTTATAAAAATCAGTGTATACCAAGATTATATACTTCCCGTTCTGAAGGAGGGATGGGCCTCCTTGAAACTGATTACATGTATAGATCTGCAACCATCAGACTCCACACATAACTGCTGATCTCACAGAATCCAAATGTAGTGAAAGTTTTGAAACGAGGAGAATAAATCTAAGATGACATATCTGCTTAATTTAGCAGAAGCATATCGACATCAAGCAGGAATAGAAATCAAACCAGAAGTAGAAAAAAAAAACAGGCAGCAACTGAATGTGCCAAAAAACAAAAGAAACAATATAAAGTGAAGGACCAGATTAGAAGGCAAGAAATGTGGAAAAAACATAAATATAGTTGTAAATATAAAAAACTTCTGGAAGAGCCTCATGTTGATCAAGAACAAACGTAGGAATGGTTAAGGAGAGGTGAATTCACATCAAGAAATGAAAGGTTAATATTGGCAGCCCATGATAGTGGGCTACGTACACACTAGTTTACAAAGTCCACTGAACATGTGGGAGAAACAGACATCTGTTGGTTTTGTAAAACTGAATTGGAAACAGTCACACATCTTGTTGCTGGTTGCAACACACTAATGGCAGAGGGACTGTATACTGAAAGGCATAATAATGTGGCAAGACTGTTACACTGGAGATTGTGCAAACATTATGGTATCAAAGTGGCTGAAAAACACTGGAAACGTGAGCCACATAGAATCATAGAAAATGATGAAGTCTGCATCACATGGGATCACCCAATATCAACAGTTCAAAAGATCAATGCTAGAAAACCTGATATAGTGGTCCAAGAAAAGAAGACAAAAGTAGCATTGATCATTGAAATTGCCACACTTAGTGACTACAATGTCTTGCATACAGAGAGACGAAGTCAAAAAATACCTTGATCTGCAGGCAGAAATGAGAGCAATGTGGAAGAAAGATACCCAGACAGCTCCAATAGTAGTAGGAGCAACTGGTCTTATAAAAAATTATTTACAATCGTATTTAGATGTGTTACCAATTCATGTAACACCATACAAATTGCAGAAGGAGTCATCACTGGGCACATCGTGGGTGCTGTGAAGAGCACTTTTGGCTAATATCAAAGAGTGAAAAAATACTAATGTCATGAACTTTAATCGTACTTTGACTTAGGAATGGGGTCCTTTCCCTTCATGGTATTAGGAACCCAAAAGACTTGGAAAAATTAAAAATGGCAGAACAGACATATCTGGAGGGGCACAAGTAATACAGTTGTGACATATCAGGAGGGGCACAAGTAATAAAGACCAGACATGAGGAGGAGCAGAAGTAATTAAAACAGACATATCAGGAGGAGCAGAAGTAATACAGTCCAGGCATACATACCAGACATATCAGGAGGAGCAGATGGTGTTTTTTTACAACTATGGGCCATGAAACAAACAACACAGAATAAAATGCTGCATGCATTATCACACCATGGCTATCCAGGGCAGTAGATGGACTGGACATGCTGCACATCACATATCACCATACTACCATAGGTAAAGGACTGGGCAAGGTGCAATCATCATCACTTGAACAGGTAGGAGAACACAGGGGCAGGTAACTGACACTATGGATTGTAGTAGAGTCATGTAAGGTAAAAACTGCAGGTATGTGCTCTGGGAAGCTGTGGACAGCCAGTGAAGTTACCGCAATTTGTACTTGAAAGTATTCACTGTGCTCACTTGTTATATCAGGGCTTAATGTGGACTGTGAATGGGAAGATATAGAATTAGGGGACCATAAGCATCCATCTAGATGAGGTGCATTGTGTGCAGATCCTGATCAATGCACAGACCCCATGCATGTACTGTAACTATGTCCATAACCCCCCCCCCCTTATGCAACTGGTCATCATCTGTAATTAAAACTATGCACATTTACATTCTTTACCCAGAACTCAACATAGGGCTTTGGAATCCACATTATGGCATATCCTCCCAAAGGTTTGCAATATACATTTTTTGCCCCCATCCACATCCAAAGAGATGTGAACTTTCAGTTATACATACAATACACCATTTGCCTCACTGTCATTACATTCACAACAGGTTTTGTTTGTCTTGTTGAGGTACCTTACACTTTGCAGGTCCAAATAAGCAGAATATTTAATGAAGTCTGTTTCACAGTTGTATTGTTCTACATGGTGTTCATTAAAATGGCGCTTATGTTTCACATTGTGCTAACAAGAGCCTTTTAGCATGACAGGAGGTAGGTATGCTAATGAAGCCAATTAGTGCTATGTCTGTGAACCACTGTCATTATGCAATGCACTAGATTGACATGCTTGGGCTAGCTGTGCATGTCATGGTGTTCGTGAAGCATGTGATCAGAATACTTTTGCATAAAGCATGTGTATGCCCATAGCACCAAGATACACTGTTATATATTAATTTCTAGACATACAGTAGCACAAAAGTACAACACTACACTGTGTGACACCTGTGCCACAAATGTGTGTCCATGAGCATTTGATTACCATTTTGCTCCCCAAGCATACCTGACTGATTGCCTATGTTTACTTCAGGCATTGTGGATTCTCCTGCTCTTTCTGCACAGGAATTTTAGGGAGTACCTGCTGTGACCCACTGCAGAGGGTGGATGCCTGGTGTGAGGTTGCTTAGATGACCAACAATGAAAACATCAGTACAGTGACCAGAAGAGGTATTACCCTCATCTTTTTCACAATTGTGAGGCAGACATTCAGGAAAGGGAGCACAAAATGTTCCTCAAGCATTTTGTATGGTACAATTGTCTTGTACTATTCTAACTGGTGTACAGATATATTTAGGAGTCTATACTTTGTTTTCCCTTCTGGAGGAGTGACTGTTGAATATGGTAGGCTGTCACAGAAGGCATATGCACCTCTCTCAGTAGTGGGGAGTTGATGACATCTGAGGTAGTTCACTGTACAGCTGCAGCTGTGTTTGTAGCATATGTGTGTAATTATTTTCCCATTGTATCATCCTTCTGCAACTCCAGTTATGGAAGAGAAGAAGGTGAGGCAATGGTTACTTCAGATTATGCAAGCCAATCCTCCAGGTGCTAGGTGACCCATAACCATTATGTCTGCTTCTCAGCAACTGAATGCTAATTCTCATACTAGAGGTGACCTGGAGGAGTCACTGATGTCTTCTGTGTTTGCTTCACATGACAGGGTGCAAAGGATCTTCTACTAAAAGTGGGCTGCAAGGGTCTAACCTGGTGCCTAGCAAAAGCTGTGGAGGCTAGTGGCTGTTGAATCTCTTTTCTCCATATGCATTTATGTTTTTTTTAATAATATTTTTTAAAACAAATCCCTAGTGTCCATTGTTGTGCCCACCCTCCAGTTCCAGCTTTGTTTACATGTCACTAGGGTACAAGGCGATACAGCTATCCCTGGTGTCTACTGGTTCCTCCATCCCCATACTGTTAAAGTCACATTAAGGCACTGAAATGAAAATTATCCCTAGCGACTAATGTTCTCCCACCCCCTATCCCCAGTCCCTATTTTAGCTAAGTGCCACTCAGGCATAAATTTTAAGAATTCTCCCTGGTGGTTAATGGTTTTCCCCATCAAATGTTGCAGGCTCTGCACCTTAATCTAGGTGTGTGTGGAAGTATGACAGTTACTCCAACACACACACACACACACACACACACACACACACACACACACACACATGAACACATACAGAGAGACATACATGCTAACACAAAACAGCCCCTCTCCACCCAATGGCATTCACACATGCACTCACCCATATGCACACACACACACACACACACACACACACACACACACACACACACACACACACACACACACACACACAAGAACATCACAGCAAGAAATATTTGGTCTGTTCAGAGAAAATATACAAAGGGAATTCTGCTGGTAAATAATTTAATATATAAATAAAGATGCATAGACCTTAATCTGTTTTCATTTCTTTTATTTTAAGGGCATTCTTGCTTTAGCTTATAAACCTTATAAAAACACAACATTAAGGGAAGGCTTAAATGTAAAACTTAATAATTGTGTAAGTACTCTTAGGTACTGAAATATGAATGTCTGTGTTGGTTTATATAAGACAGAATTAAGAAAACAGTACATGACGAATTACATACCACATATTCAGAATAGACTACCATTTTTAGTATGTGAATCAGACACATATTTTCCTTTTAAAAAAAATTAGATAAATTGGTAAGTGATAGAGCAGATTTCTCAGAGGCTGTAGGCTCTAGATGGCTCTTGGGTATACCTCTCAACTGTCCAGATTTTTTGCATTTTGGTCTGTTCATCAAAAAATTTGTGGTTTCCTGTTAAATTACAGAAGAATGAGTCACTAAACAATGACATACATTTGAGTTTCAGACTTCATATCTTCCAGAAAATGTATGCTAACACAAACCCTGTTATTCTAGCAACTTTCTAAGTCTGTAACAACAGTATTTAAAATCTATCCCTATTTTTTGGCCTTTGTTCCCCCACTATTTTAGGCTTTGTCCAGATTTCATGTCCTAAGAGGTTGAGAGCTATGCTCTCGGGCTGGAACTCTGATATCAAACTTATGATCTTATGAACCCACATCTGGACTACCTGCCCTTCCTGTTTCAGATAAGCATTAGATGGAGCTATTTGGTGTTACATTGTGTGTTTGTTGACTTGGTCGTGCTAGCCTGCATTTGTTGTGATATCCTTCATGCCAGTTAACCACTATACTATGTTGCTGTTCCAGCTGTGGACAAGCCTAGTGCTGCTTCTAGCATTAGTCCTATGTGTCATTTGCGGTCATTTGCTTGGAGTGGACTGCCAGAACAACTTAATCCCTAATACATGTCTCATTGTTCTGTGGCAGTGACCTCCTACAAAATTAATACTTTGGATACCATGGTATGTCTCTGCATTACCTAACTGTTTGCTCTCCTTCAGCCGTCAGTTATGTGACCTTAGGATTTTGGCTCCCTTTTCTATGAATGGGTTACTCTGATTGGCTGGACATTTTCCTTACTTCTTTATTTTGTTGATCATGTAGTCCCAACGGCAGAACAGCATAGGTTTTAGCACATCTTTTATGTTAGCATTAATCATGTATTACTCTTGTATAATTAATCCTTATCATTATAAGTAACTAGTAATGATATAACTCAGTATTCTAAATGAAAAAGATATGTATGCTTATACCACTTCCATCATTAATAGAAATTAACTATATTAGAGAGAAGACAATTTCAAAAGAATGTTGAAGTTTAATTTCCTGTATACTGTATATTATACAATGACCCCCCCATTAATATTCCAAAACGTGCACACTGATTGGCCAGTGTGCCCATTGTAAATCCCACAATATATCAACGGAAAAAGGTCTCAACTTTTTTCCATTAGTATAAAGCGTCCAAAACCTTTTTTTTAATCAATAAAAAAAAAAGAAGAAAAAGGAGCTTCTGTTTCAAAGTACTGATGTACCGGGTATGTGTAGGAATGCAAGTCCCATACGTATGCACAGTACATCAACACAAGGAAGCAGTATACCACCACCGGCGGAAGAACAGAATGTACCGTTAAACAAAGACTTTATTTAAGAAAAGTAAGTATTTTTTTTCTTAAATAATGTCATTGTATAATAGCAATAACCGACTCCGTAGTTGTGGTACATTGAAATTTACCCACGGTTGGCTTTATTTAATCACTCGGGCTTTGCCGTTGTGATTAAACCATGCCAACCATGGGTAAATCTTCTCTATACCACATCATGTCATCGGTTATTGCTTAAATATGCAATGCTATCCCATGTTCTATTAGTTTTCAGTTACAAAGAGTGCACATCTTGCTTTAATTAGTTTTATTTTTGAGCTTTTATTGGAAAGACATTGTGGTTTGATGTTTGGTTTTAAACTTTTGCTGGACTGCATTACACACATATTGTAAGAAATTTGCAATAAAAGTGATTAGGAGTTCATAGCACACAACAGCGATTAGGAGCTCACAGCACACAACAGCGATTAGGAGTTCACAGCACACAAGATTACTTTTGTTACTGTAAATAAACCAGTACAATCAATTTATTTAAATCATATGGATCTTTAAAAAAAATTAACAACTATGTTTAACCTTTTTTGTACCTGGGGACAAGGTAGGGAATAACATCACGTCTGATATCCACCCACCTATCTGGTAAACATATGAATAAATAAAAAAATAATAATCTGCAAACTTTATAGCAGTTTAAAAAATTGCACCCAAAGGCATTATCAAAATGAATGCCTATGTGTCAAGATTAGCTGATGCTATGCTTTTGATAGACGTTTACTAGCTTTGGTTAAAACTTCACTTTTTTAATGCAGAAAAGAAAGACATTCTTTGAGCTTGATTACTGTGGTTTAGGTTGCAGAAAATTTGCAGTGGGAGTTTTTGGACTAAATAAAGGTTAGTGTAAATTAACTGAAGGGATGGATATGGAATGACAGCTGAAGAGAAGAATCTCCTTAAAGCATTCTCTTTGTTCTAGAAAACTCCAGTTTTACTGTAAGGAAAGCCAATGCAATGATGTGCAGTCTATGATATCAGTAATTCATGAAACAAGCTGTTCTTTGTTTTTCTCTGGACAACTTATAATTGTGTAGCAATTCAATACTGCATTTTTTAGTGTTAGTAATACTCGTATTAATCGCATGACTGCAGTGAATATTTCTGAAATTAACTACAAACTCACAACTGTTTCTGAGATTATATAGATGCAGAATGCCCTATTTTACACTTTGACCTTAGCTAACTACACCAGAACCTGATCTCTGTCAATATTTTCACTAACATTGAGCATTAATGGATAACTGATGAATGCACAAGATTAAGTGGTCATCACAGAAACATTTAACAGCATTTGAAAAGTTGTCTTCATTCCTATTTTATACAGACTGGCTGGATTTTGTTTATTATTAAGAGAACCCAGATTGTTTGCTGTGATGTGTGTGTGTGTGTGTGTGTGTGTGTGTGTGTGTGTGTGTGTGTGTGTGTGTGTGTGTGTGTGTGTGTGTGTGTGTGTGTGTGTGTGTGTGTGTGTGTGTGTGTGTGTGTGTGTGTGTGTGTGTGTGTGTGTGTGTGTGTGTGTGTGTGTGTGTGTGTGTGTGTGTGTGTGTGTGTGTGTGTGTGTGTGTGTGTGTGTGTGTGTGTGTGTGTGTGTGTGTGTGTGTGTGTGTGTGTGTGTGTCTGTGTGTGTCTGTGTGTGTCTGTGTATGTGTGTGTGTGTGTGTGTGTCTGTGTGTGTGTCTGTGTGTGTGTGTGTGTGTGTGTGTGTGTGTGTGTGTGTGTGTGTGTGTGTGTGTGTGTGTGTGTGTATTAAAATGAATGGTGATTTCTGAAAACTGGAATTAGGACTGTAAATGTAGCCCAGCAAGTTACATGGCTATGAGACATGTTAAGGTTACACTCTGTAACAGATGCTCCTGTGGTCATGATCTGGTTGCCTAAACTTGTTAGAAGTATTAGTGTCACTAGATAAGATGACACAGTTGCATGGATAAATCCTTTACAGGGTAGGCTCACAGTACCACTTCTTTTCAGGATCATGACTTTTTTATTGCTGGAGGTGGACATAAGTGCACACCCTGCTGAATTAGTGGTACATAACTGTTGAGCAATCATTGCTGGATATCAGAGTTATTTTTGGGGACTTCTTCCTCCAGAATAATAAGTCCATTACTACAAAATCTGCCCTCTGATATCAGAAGCATGTAAATCATTCCATCCTAGATGGTGACTATAGTGCACCTAGGACATGATACCATTTACTACTTCCACTCCAGCTAAACTTATGCCCGGATATCTTTACTGATTGGCTCCTTCTTCCTTAGGCTTGGCCCTAAAAATTAAATCAGTGCATCCCATCACTCATCCACCATTTCAGTCTACTGTAGTTTCTTTATCTCTGGAGTAAAAGACATTGAGGATACCGTTAACTGGCTGCAGAACTTTAGCCATGCCATGATGGGTCTTTCTTGCTGCACCTGGATGCACCTTAGGAAAGTGAAGCAGACATTTTTACCCCATAGAATCAAATCCTGCTGGTCTACTTTTGCTGTGGTTTTGCTGTACTTTTATGGATTTTTTTTCCTCACACCAAGCACCTAGCAACCAATACTTCAACATGCATAACAAAGTGATTTCTTGATTCCTAACCTCAACTAGGAAGTTGTCGCTCATCCTTCTCTAACATCGATGACAAGCAGGCGGGGTATTTCATTTAGATGCTTTAATACATAGAAACACATCAGGATGGATAGTAGAATCATAAAATTTAAATGAACTGGTTAACAGATAGACCTTACATACATACATGCTTACATCTCAACAGCTAACTATAAAATAGCAGTCAGGCTCGCACATGCTCAGTATTTATACATTTGTGCAAGCCCTTAGATAGCTTCTTAAAGGTATACACACACACACACACACACACACACACACACACACACACACA
>NC_056741.1:1950064485-1950096985 GCF_019279795.1 Protopterus annectens
ACGCAGTAATGAACATGTGGTTTGACAAGGGTCCTGTAAAGTGGTAGTGTTATCACCTTGTTTCCAGTTAAAGTTAAAAAAAAAAGACAGTACTTGAGCTGAACATGACTGTAGAACCTGCTTGACATACACAACTGTTCAGAATGACAAGCATAGCATACAGGTGGCTTTCCTTCAAACATCTGAATTCACCTTTTTTATCAGCATTATGGTAAGTAATGTTGAGCTTTGCCAATCCTATTATTAGGTACCTTACAAACCTGCATCTGGGCTGTAAGACACCATATATATTCCCCCAACAAAAAAACACCATCAGACTACATACTCTAGATTGCCAAGCAAGAAGCTCATGTTTGATGTTGGAAATTAAAATAAACACTTACCACGCAGCCCAAAAGTTCCTAGTCTTTTCTCTTCTCTTGAAAATGTGGATTTCTGTTGTGGTGTTAGTGGAACAGGTATGCCACTGCTGTTGTAGTCACTACAGTACTGGATGACACTTTCATAAGCTCCTTTCATAAAGTAAAGCTCTTTAGTTTCCTGAAAGGAAAAACAACATGCACACTTGTGGAACTGTGCTATATTTTGTTTGTTATTACTAATATCATCACAATGAACACTTACAGAAATTAGTCTGCTTTACTTCATTCTGCATGAATTGCTTAGCTGGGAATGTTTATGCACTTTGTAGATAACAAATAGGACTTTAGTTCTAATGTAAGATTTCACAGTCAGTACAGTGAGACTTTGCATGTTGCGCTTTTTTCAGTACCAGGGTTACTGTCTGTAATTCATACTCAACAGTCCTCAAGAGTTCATGAGTTAAAATAAACATTTATCAACAACATAATTCTCAGCAAGTTTATGTAAAACATATCTAAATCTTTCAAACATCTTTTCCTGAAATGTACCTAGCAATATTTTGTGTTGCTATGGTAACTGTAGCCTACATGATGGACAACACCAGATGTGGTTTCTTCTGGAAGCTATGGATTGATTACATGCAGCCAGGTTTCCCCATAGAGTAAGGGTCAGACACCTGAAAAACTCATTCTATGGCAGAAAGAGTGCTTCCTAAGAAGCATGAAGCTAGGCTTCCCATGGAGTAAGGGTTAGAAACTTGACAAACTCATACTATGGGAGCAGCAGTCTTTCCTAAAAGCACTCTAATAAGAGGCCAATTCCTGATCTTCAAAACTAATTCAGGTACTATAATAAACATTTTTGTACTGGCAAAATGACTCAAAGCAGAAAAAGAAAAACAGGTTAACACATACTATGGAAAACAAAGGGAACAAGACAAAACATTTAATATAAACAACTATATACATTTATTCTTCTGATGAAGTTTCCAGTTGTATCATATCAGAGAGATAAAAGCACTTATGAATAAACTTATCTATTTGGGAGTGCTACAGAATCCTGAAAGCCCAAAATCCTGAAGACCAAAATCCTGAGACCAAAATTCTGAAAGTTCAAAATACTGAAAACTCGAAATCCTGTGTAGTGTAGTGAAGTGCAGTCTCAGAGTTGATATATTTAAGTAGTGGGGGATGTGGGGGGTGCAGGGGGATTGCCCCCCTGCATATAGTTGAAGGGTAGTATGTCTCTGTATGTACTTGTGCTGGAATATAGTGAGTGTTGGTATCCTGTGTGTTTTCAGGAGTCAGTTTCTAATAAACCAGTCAATAAAGGAAAACTGTGCCCCCTAGTTGTGGAAAAAATCCATCATTATACCCTTGCGTAAAGGGGACCTTCCACAGACCTCCCCAAATACACGATTATAATTCTTCCTCCTTTATCAAGAATATTTGAAAAGTGTGCCCACATTCAATATTTTAAATTCATCTTCCATCATTAACTCCTTTCCCCTACTCAGCATGGTTTCTGGCCACATCATAACACCACCACAGCCCTATTAAGCTTTAGCAACATAGTTAACTAACACTGTAATTCAGACAACCTAGCATCTGCCCTCTTCCTAAACCTATCAAAGGCTTTCTATACTGTTGACAACCAGGAACTTTTACTTAAACTCTCTCTACTAGGCCTCTCCAATTCCGCCTTTCAGTGGTTTCACAGGTACTTATCAAATAGAGAATAGGAAGTTAAATCAGAAAATGATTAATCCTCTTTCCTGCCCACAACTGTAGGAATACCTCAAGTTCCATTTTAGTCCCATTAGTATTAAACCTATTCATAAATGACCTACACCATGTATCAGCACATGATAATATAGTCCAATATGCAGACAACTCCACACTTGTATTTGCAACACAAAATGTGTCTGCTGTCCAAAACCTAACCCAACAATCTTACTCCTCAGTTGAAACCTGGTTAGATTAATCCAGCTCCTTCTCAATCCCAAGAAAACTAAGCTTTTGTTATTTATCCATAGACAGGTTAATACCCTTAACAGCATGTTTTCTATCACATCCAAAAACAATACACATATTCAACTGGTAACACACACCAATTTGTCAGGCGTCATCACTGACAACCAAATCAAATGGGACCTTCATATATCACAATTAACAAAAAGACTCATCAGAAACTAGGCAGTCTCTACAGAGTCAAACCATTCCTAATAGACACTACCAGAAACTCCATGACCTATCCGAACTTCACCATATGCCTCCACATCATTCACCAATCCAGACTCATCTGTTACACAAAAACTACATAAGTGGTAAAATAAAGTAGCCATGTTTGCCACAAATCTGACTTACAGAACTCACCACTGTCTGGTTATCAAAAGCCTTAGCTGTCTCAAGCTTTTTCATAACCTTACGTATGCTCAACACCTAATAATTTACAAACTAATTAACAACCCCCAACAATGCCCTAGCCTCCATTCACTTATATATTCCTACACTCATGGTAGAAACCTTAGATCCAGTGATAAACTACTACTACTATCCATAGCCACAATAAAAAATTACTTAGGGGATGCACTCTACTCCAGCTGTATCTCTATGAAATACAACTCAATACCAATGCTCCTAAGACAAAATGGCTGACTTCAATTCTTTTAAAAATGACCTCAGGCAATACCTTATGCAAACCTGGCAAAGTGCCTGTGCTACCCCTGGCTAAGACTAGCTGTAACAAAACGTTATGGCACCATGAGAACTTATATACCCTAGATATTATATTTCAGCAAGCATCTGATACTTAACAATGTTGAATTGCTGTATAAGCAATGTTACTCTATATTCCACTGTTATCTTTCTTCCATGCTGCATTGTACTCTTATAAACTTTCTCCAAATAATGTAATATGGCGACTTCCTTAGTAGTTGCCTCTAATTTTGTGTAGACCTTACTCTAGGTATTATGCTTGCAAGTATGTTTCAGGTTGTAATTCTGATAATCTAGTAATCTTCTAATTGTACTCTCATGTTAATACTTGTAACTCTCGGAGCTTTTCTCCCAAGGTATCCTCTGAAATGGGGCTAGTTTCAGCCCAGTTAGACTTTTCCAGAAAACAAATGTAATAAATAAATAATAATTTATTTAATTTTGTTAAAAAAATAGGTGGACACGTCCCAGGACCCTGTTCATTTATGATGCAAGGTATGTGACAGCGGCATTTGAGAGGCACATATGTGCCATAATCACATACGCACACACACACACACACACACACACACACACACACACACACACACACACACACACACACACACACACACGCGTGCGTGCGCACACACACATCTGTAGCTGTAGCTATATATAAATTTGTGTTTGTGTGTGTGTGTGTGTGTGTGTGTGTGTGTGTGTGTGTGTAAATTCAGACAGCTGGGTAACATTTTGCAAATATATCCATATGCTATATATGTTATATGTTATATATGTTCAGAGGATCATAGGACCACAGGAGGTTACTAGGCTAATGGCCCTGGGGCCCTTACTAGCCTAGCCAAGAGTTTATCCCCAAAAAAGAAACCTCAGTCAGCACCTGTCACCCCTGTCAATGAGGGACAAAGGTGGAACCCCTGGGACAAATTTATGGTCTCCCATCCACTCATCAAGGTTGCGCTTGAAGGGGGTCAGTGATGTACTCTGACATGTATGGGAAGTCTATTCCATAGATGGGGCAGCCTCTGTGAGACAAACCTGTCTCTCCATCAGGTTTTTTTGATGTCATATATAAGATTTAAGCCTATCAATTGGGTAATGCGCAAGGAGTTATGCTTGCGGATCTGGAGCATCTCTAGTAGGGCAGGGTCGTATATTGCCTTGTAGGTGAGACACAGATGACCTCTGAGCAATCTGTATGATACCAAGTAGAGTGATAGTGATTTAAGCCTGTCCACATAGGATAGGTGTTGGAGGCCATGGATTCTCTTTGTGAGGTATTTCTGTGGCCTTTCCAGTTGGTGCAGGTGTTTGGAGAGGTACATATGAAATGGGGTCTTATACTCAATTATAGGTCTAATAAGTAAGGAGTACACAGAGGTAATAACCTCATTTTTTCTGGATGCAATCCCCTTACTCATGAGATGAACCAAGTAAAATACTTTTCTGCTACATGACGGTCAGATGTGAGATTGCTGTCAACCTGAGTACCCAGGTATCTCACCACAGGTTGTGTGCTTAGGGGGTTGCCATTGATCTGGTAATCAGTAGGGGCTGTGTTTTTGCTGAATGGTATGATAATACATTTTTTTACATTTAACTTAAGGCCCTGACTTTGGCACCAGTTATTTGTAGCTGTGAGACCCTTTTGCAGTATGTTAACATCAATTGGGGAGTCAATGACAGCACCCAACTTACAGTCATCCACAAACCTGGTCAGCCACAGGCCATTTGTCTTTGCCTGGACCTCTGAGATGTATATGCCAAACAGTAGGGGTTCCAGGACAGATCCCTGGGGAACACCACAAGTGACAGGTCTGTTGTAGGAGGTGGTGACACCTATTTTGACCTTGCAGGTCCTATCTGTGAGCCATTTGGCCACCCATCTGACTAGATATGGATTAACACTTAAGTTGTGCTAACTTTTCGATGATGCCCAAGTGGGGGATTGTGTCAAAGGCCTTGGTCAGGTCAAGGTAAGCTGTATGTACTGACTTTCCCTCATCCAGGGCCTTGGTGACAGTCTCAAAGAAGTCAACTAGGTTCAATAGACAAGATCTGCCCTTGAAGAATCTGAACTGACTATGTCCTTGTTTATGAGCTCTGTAATAATACACTCCATGACTTTACAGATCAGACTTGTCAAGCTGATGGGGCGATAGTTTCCTGGGTCAGTAGTGGCACCATCTCTGTGCAAGGAGATGACAATGCCAGTTCTCCACTCTGCTGAAATGAAGTCTATAATTAGGATGTGGTTAAATAGGGTGACCAATGGTAAAGCTAGTTCTTGCTGGAGATGGTGCAGAATACAGCCTGGGATATTATCAGGTCCCAATTAAGCTGTGTTCTTTGCCTTGGATAGGGCCTTTAACAATTGATCTATGGAGATGTGAGGTGTAGGACAAGTATCAGGGATGTCAACTAGGCCTTTGGGGGGGTGATAAGGTGGTGAAGTTTGCACTGAACCTATTAGCTAGCAGGTTGGCTAAGTCAGCAGGATCAGTGTAAGTGGTACCATTAAGTACTTGTTCAGAACAAACTTGGGCTTTGCCATGGAGGTTCCTAACGTAACTGAAGAAGGACTTGTGGTTTCCCTTTGTTTTGGAGGCTAGTTTCAACTCATAATTGGCTTTGGAGGTTTTCACTAGTGATCTAATTTGCTTGTTGAGCAGAGGAGGGAGATTTTCCGATTTGGAATTTGTACCTTTTTACCCTTGGACAACAGTTTCTTCCTTTTGTTGTAAAGTCTGTTGATAGTGGATGTCCACCAGACAGGTTTGTGTTTCCTTGAGGAGAAGATTTTAGTTCTGTGGGGTAAGGCCGAGTCCATAGAGTTGTACAGGTGCTTGTATACTGCACTAGCATACTGTTCAGCATAGTTGTCTGCATCATCTGAGAGGGCTGGTGGTGTGAAGCTGCTGATACCCTCCCTTAGAAGGTTGTAGTCAGCTTTTGAGAAGATTTTTTTAGCCTGGTTATTGCTGGGGAGTGGTTGGGTGGGATAGAAACTTCAAATGAGACAGACTGATGATCTGATCTCACGAGGGAAGAACATACTATGGGAGTGGTGCAGTGGTCACCCATGTTGGTGACAACCAAGTCCAGTATGTTATCTCCCCTTTTGGGGGATGAGACCAGCTGATTTAGTGCGTTATACCTGATGAAGTCAAGGAATCAAATCATTGGGTGAGTGCACTAGTGTAGGAATAATTCACCCAGTCTATGGTGGGGTAGTTGAAGTCAGCAAGGATCAGGGGTGTTGGGGGTACCTTGATGGAGTCAAGTAGGTCCAGATAGGAGGTGTGGGTGTCCTGAGACATGGAGGGGGATCTATAGCTGGCTATAACTTAGATGGGTGTCTTGCCAACTGTCAGTTGCACCTGGAGTAATTCCAGTGCGTCATACTTGTAAACCAGTCTGGAGGTGTGCCTATCCTTAATGAAGAGAGAGACTCCACCACCCTTAGTCTTTCTGACCTCGTTTTGGGGTTGGGAAGTGTGGAAGGAGGTATAGCCTGGTAAGGCTGGGGTGCTCTCTGCAGCCCTGAACCAAGTTTCTGTGGCTGCACAGACATCAGCATCTTCCAGTGTGAGGAGATCCTCCAGTGAGTGCATTTTCAGATTAAGGCTCCTAGCGTTGAGCAGCATGACCTTCAGTTTGATTTTTGACAGATCTTTTATGTTGGAAGATTTGACCTTGGGACATAGCCTAAAAAAAGGCACAATGGGGGAGGCAAGAGCTTTGGCCAAGACCTAGAACCCCAGGGGTGACAGGGGTGACAGGTGGAGGCCATCTCTAGCAAAGCATTGAGGCCTGTCAGCCATGTCATCCCATGCAGATAGATACTGCATCCCCTCAGAAAGACACCAGAAACTAAGCTAATTGTTGAAGTCAAACAGTTTTTGTTGGTGAAGGTAGGATGCTGCTTAGGGCTAGGGTCATACCTGCCTGGAGCATATACTCTGAGAGCTCAATCATGTCTCTCTTCATATAGTCCAGAGAGGTATGACTCAAGTCATTCACACTAACATGGACAATGACAGAGTCATACTTGTACCTGTTGTGGAGAGACTTAAGTTCATGTGTGATGTGGCAGATTCTAGTGCCTGAGAAACAGCTAGTCATGAGTTCTCCTTCTTCAACCTGGCGAGAGGGACATCAGCGTGTCTCACTACTTGAGTCGCCAATGACTAGTATGTTTGGTTTATCGTTATGCCTAATGAGCTGTGTTTGTGAGACACTGGTGTGTTGACTACTGTGTGTGATGTGATTGGTGCTGTGTGTGGAATGTTTGTGAGTGTGTTTTGGGGGTCCGTGTTGTTTAGGTAAGTTTTTGTTGAGGACCCCTGCATAGGTGGGTGTGTGGCTCTGTGATGTGGGTGATGTGGTGCTTGTACTGGCAAGCTCCTCTTTGTCAGGATTACTGACTGGGTGTGAGAGAGCATGGATTCCAGCTTACTGATGTAGATGAATCTCTCGCAAGTAGAAGAATTATGTGTTAGGGGAAGGGGACTGTCTGTGAACATGAGGCAGTTGCTACACTGTCTCAGTATGCCCATGTTGACCAGGCTGGCAGAAGAAACTGATGGGAATTGTCAAGACATAGTCCTCTGAATATTTGGTGGACTTAGGTTTGATAAGGGTTTGTCTACAAAATCCCTAAATGTCAAATAAATGGTCTGAAGCCGAAGTGCTACAACCAAAACTTAGATGCTTAGAATATTAATCAGGGTACTAACAAGCAGTAATAAGTGCAGAATAAGAGCACTTGAACACTAGAGCACACAGAACAGCAAACTAAGATAATAAGATAAAAGACAGTTAAGTAAGAGCAGCTGAATAAAGAAGAAATAAATATATATATATATATATATATATATATATTTTTTTTTTTTTGGGGGGGGTGGAACAGAGGAGATTAAGATACTATAGGGATTGACCTTCCCAAGTGCTCTCTCTGTACACAGCAGACGAGACGGGACTGGTAGAAGTATCTGAAATCAAAATATGATCTCACTGTACTCAGTTGAGTGAGCAAGTGAGATGGGCCTAGGAGGAGTATCCAAAAACAAATTTACCGTGGGGGGGGGGGGGGCAATTCCATAGCCACCAGGATTGCACCACAACAAGAACAGGAAAGGAGTGTGGGAAACTAACTGCAGAGAGACAGAGGGAGTGAGAAGGCAAATTACATTTAAGAAAAAAAAATCACTTATCATTCAATTAAGCAACATGAATAAGGATACATTTGTGCATCATTAGAAAATATAACAGTTTACAAGCTGTCATTAAGTAATCATAATTGCATTTAATTGATGCCTGGGTGCCAAACTCCCTTGCTCTGCCATGGTCACATAATTCTACAGTGCTGTAAAACAATATTCCTTGTTAATGAAAAAAAAATAGTAGAGACTAATGACTTTGAATGATTTCACTTTACTTTATTTAATCATTAAAGCACATATTACATAAGATTGAGCATACTAGCTCAAGTTTGAATGTCTTCATTTTCATTTAGATTTAAAAATTGCTTTATTTAATTATTAATACACTTCAAATGATCTGTTGTGCAATTAATGCTATGTGGAGATAACCATGAATGAAATAATTTTTCTCTTTTTCATTTTTTTTTTTCATTTGATTTTACTGTTAGGTGTATGGGGGCAAGACATCTTCACACAGCTGATTAAGAATTGCACAGGTACATCCCATTGTATTATATTTAGATGCTTAATATGTTTAGCTTAGTGTGCAACCAAACTGCACCTAAATATTTTTCAAGAGTACACTAAAGTATCTGAATCATTTTATATAACTGATACATCCTATTTTTTAAAGTTTCTAAAGCATACATTGACAATTTTTTGAGCAGTTATCCTTTGTTGAGAGGATCATACGGGATCTACATTGGCTGTTTTCCTTTACTTTTTATTAGGCTATAAAATAGTTCCTACGTGTGTCACCATTAAATTATTTATATAACTGGACTTGAAGGACTGAAGTTTCACCTTGCTTATTTTTTCCCTAGTATGTAAGAAAAATATGCTTCTTCTGTATACAAAAAAATGTTTCCTATAATTTACTTGCAGACACTCACTGTACATGGTTCTTTTACTCAGGTCACTGTGAATAGGTACTTGTGAATTTTAATGATACCTTAGGGTGAATTCTTTGGCTTCAGCACTAATTAAAATCTTAGATGCATTCCATTTGAAATTAAAAGATTTAGCTGGTACGCATTTTGCTGCAGCAGTGTTTGGCGCACTTACAATAAACTTTATGCCCTGCTACATCAGGAATCAGGTTATTTAGTAAGAGTTCAGCTTTATTCTTGGCCTGGCTACAATACCTAAGTTAAAATATGATCTGATTAACAAAGAGTCTAAGTCTGTGTATTCATGCAGCAGGACAACAAAGACATCATATATTTAGTGTTTCCATTTGTGTAACTAAACTGCATCAATGCTGAGTAACCTTTTCATTCAGAATAGAGTATTAACTAGGTAAATAGGGGCACTCCAGGCAGCAGTTCTTTAGTAGTACCCCCACAAAATGAAGTCGAGGACTGAAAAACAAACAAAAAAAAAAAACTTGTCCATACTAGAAGAAGCAAAAAAAAAAAAAAGCCATGCTGTTCAGTTACTTTGCATACAGCTCCCGTATGCAACTTCTTTTTAATTTACAACACCAGCATCCACTCATTCATGCTCAGTACCTGTTCAGCACTTCTGCATTGCTGACTGCACTCCCCTAACAGCTTTTGCCTGGGGTAAGCACTTCCTATGTCTTGGGCTAGCCACAGATCTGATGCTGAACCATATGGTACTCAATGCATATTTATTCTGTCATATTGAGCTGACTTTTGGTTTGGGTGCATGGAAGGTGACCCGGAGCTTTGGAAGGTGGCTGGCTGTTATAGTCTATGAAGGATATAACCCGTATAAGTTAGGTACTGCAGTGGTGATCAGTATGAAGAACATCATGCAGTGATTCTCTTTTGGGGACTATTGTTTGATGAGGTCAGAATTTTATTGAAAGCATTTGCTAAGAATGGGTGGCCATATTCTAGTTGTCTCATCAGGATTCCTTTGCTTGTCTCAGGCCTGGTTGCAGGGGAGAGGAAGTCAAAGATTATTTTGGACCAGAGAAGTATGATGTTGACTTCTGATTGCTGGTAAAGATATGTAGTTGAAAGTTAAGCTTTTGGTCAAACAAGATACTTAGGTATTTGAAGTGAGTGGTTGTTTCTTAGGGTAGTTGGGTGCTAAGCTGAATGACCATTTAGTGGACATGGTAGAAGTTGTTTAGTACCAAAGACTATATTTTTTCTTCTTGGTGTTAGGTATATATTTACTTTTGAGTAGACAAAGAGGAGGAAAGTCATCTTCATGTTCTGTTTTTATGACAGAGGGACAAGGCTTGGCTCTGTAAATCACCATGTCATCTGCATATAAAATATTATTCAGATGTGGGAGGCCATGGTAGGTGGTTAATAAATAAGGAGAAAAGCAGAGGGGGCAGAAATTATCTTAGGAGTGAGGAAAGAGAATGCGATCCAACTTTGACTTCCTCTCTAGTGTAGGAAATTTCTGAACAATGGAAGGGAGTCATGACTGATTACAACTGAAATAATGGAGTTTAACAGAATCTGATGGTCCACTATGTCAAAGGCTTTTGTTAGGTCAATAAAGATTATGCTTGTTAAAAACACCCTCTACATGTTCATGACGACATCATCAGTGGCTGTTATGGTACCATGACTAGCTCAAAAGCCACAGTGATGTGGAGAAAAGATGCTGTGGTTTGGGGTATATTCTGTAAGTTGTGTGACAACTAGCATTTCAAAGATTTTACATAGGGTGGGTAGGACTGAATTTGCCCTAAAATCATAGCAGCCTTCTGGTTTGGATTGCTTAGATATAAGTTTTGCTATTGCTTGTTTCAACAGTGTAGGCATTGTATCAGGGGACATACAAGAGTTGCATAGATGGTGAAGGAGGGGAAGGATATGATCTTTGCATAATGCAATCAACCAAGGCAGAAGCCCATCTGCACCATTGTGGACATTTGTATGGATTTTATTGATATAGTTCTCAATTTGTTTCATTATTTTCTGGCAGAAGAATGCTGGAGTGTATGGAGGGTTTCAAGTCTGAGGGCTGATACTTCTATGTGTTGTGTGGTGAGAGAGGGCTGAGTAGAGAATTAATTTGGAAAATCAACTGTTGTAGGATTGCCTGGGAGAGTTGAAGTGAGTCTTTATGTGGATGGGTATTACATGGAGCTCATCCTATGAGACTGGTAATGAAGTTTCCACAGTTTTTAGGCTGTTTATTAGAGCATTATAATGAATCAAAGGAAGTTTTCTTTTTTGGTGCATTTCTGAGAGATGGAAATGTTGTATCCCTACTGTCAAGGAATGGACTGTTTTTTTTCCATTTGAGCCAGGTTTCACTTCTCAGTTTGAATAATGCTTCATACTCACCTGTCAGCCATTTGTTATATGAGTATCTACATCTCTGTGTTACCAAGGGGAGATATTTGTTCTGCAGGTTGACAGAGTGGCTGTTAGGGAGGCTACAGAGTTGGTAGGATCTGTTTTTTGTAGGAAAGGTTGCCAGTTAGAGTGTGATAATTCCTGTTTTAAGGCAATGATAATACTGGGGGTCTTGGTGCTACTGAGAAGTTTACTGCTCCGGAAAGACATACTTACAATTCTGATAATGGCTGCTAATGTCAACAAGGATCTACCCATTGAAAAAGACCTGTTGTAAGTAGGCTGTTATAAGCAACCTTTATATGGAAGCTCTGCAGCATATTTGAATTTGTCGTTTTGAAACTGCAAGCAGATAAATATCTTTTTGATTTCCATTTTTCTGTTAATATTTATATGCATACATTTGCCATCCATGTTAATTTTAGTATTTAAATTAATTATGATATGATGGCTGACATTTATGTATTAGCAATATTTTGCCTTTCTATAAATAAGCAAAATGGTCTTGCTTCATAATTCATCTTTTTATATATGCAATTTAATACATTTTTTTCATATTGTAAATTAACTTTATCATAAATACTTTCCATTTAATATTATTCCTGTTGTAGAGTTATTTCACAGTCCATTCGTTATTCATATGTCTTATTAATGTACTCTTTTTCATTAAAAGGTTTCATTTTTATAGTGCTGTATCAGAATTTATTTCTCACTGAAGTAAACTATAATAATTGGTTCCATATTAAATATCCTACATACCATCTGTATTACATTTAAATATACTAGTATTATAAACACACAGTTTTTGTACTGAGTCAGATATTTTACCTGTCACTTACTTACATACATGCAAATATTTCAACCACAGGCAATAATGCCCTTCTAGCCTACCAGTTGTCCCTGCAATGTCTCCAGATTGTTTAAAAAAATATATATCTAAACTAGTGCTTGCTTTAATCTAATTTGGTAGTCTGTTCCATGAATCAGCTGCTCTTTCAAAGAGCTAATTAATAACCCTTCTCATTCCTACAGAATCTTCTACATAGGTTGTCTGATGATTCTGTATACTTTTTGATTGACCCAAATATTTCCAGAGGTAGATGTGTCTAAATGCCCCATATGCCCAAATAAGGTCTTCTCTTAAATATCCAAATGAGACAGTGAACAAATTCAGATATTTAAGTATTTCATAATAACTGTTGTACTCATTCCAGTTTACTCATCCCTGTTTTCTTATAAGGTTTCTATATTGTTATCCCATACTCATGTTTGGGTGTAATGCAACTAATAAACAATGACTTCATCATTACTGATTTCCTATACTCTATAAATCTTTTTATATAACCTATAGTTCTATAACTATCATTAACCAACTGGTTGATGTGACTAAGAAAACTTAAAGCTAGATTTACCCATATACCCAGGTCCTTAACTGAATCTACAGCTTCAATCACTGTATGCTGTATTAAATATTCACGTTTCAATTTATGTCTCCCAAATCTCATATGCTTTGTTTTTGATGTATTTATCAGAATATTACTCTCCTGTACCAAAAAGGTCATTTTAGTCGAGTTCGTTTCCAGGTGTACCCTGTCTGTAACACGTATAATTAATTTACCCATTTTCAAGTCATCTGACTACAAACTATAGAGCACTGCAGATGATCTGAAAGACACATTCTAAACAAGTATGGGCCCAGGACAGAGCCCTGTGGGACCCCCTGACTATAATCAAGAATTTCACAAGTCCAATTTCTGTGTGATACTTGCTATGTCCTATTTGTAAGCCATCCATCTTATCAAGAGTACATCAGTACCTAGTTTTTCTAATTTATTGATTAGTGTTTTTATATGACCCTATAAAAATGCTGAAGTTAAATCTACATAAGTTACCACACAGCACAAGTTTTCATTCATAGCTGTTATTATATTGTTATAGAACATCATGTCACAGGTAGTAATATATCTGTTTTCAACATATGCATGCTGATATGTGGTTTCAAGTCCCAACCTTTCTAATTCTGACAATAATGCATCTAATATAACCTTCATTATTTTTCCACAACATGAAAGTAAACGTATGGGGCTATATGACACTGACTTTGTCCTACTCCCCTGTCCATTAAAGGCAAGTTAAATTATCACTTATGACATAGGCAATCATACTTTTATATAAACAAAAAACATTGACATAATTTTGTTAACATTGACATCATTTTGTTGCAAACATTATACATCACTTATAATCTATGCAGTCATGGTCAGTCAAACATTACATACGTAGCTCATTCAACTCCAACCTTCTTTTAAAGCTCATTCCTTCTCTGCATGTGTTGTTCCCAGAGTTCCCATTTTCTCTATGTAATTTACTCCTACCATTTTCTAAAGATCCCATTTTCAGTTATTTTATCTCTGTTACTATATTCATTACATCTAGTACAGTAGGTTTAGACTTTAATTTCCATTTTATAGCAATTGCTTTTTATGGCAGCCACCATAATTAGAGTCAGCAAGGCCTTACTAATGTATGTCTAGGCAATTCCAATTCTGTATCATATCTCAAAAAAATAATTTACTTAGTTATACCGATTTGCTCACCTAGCATCTCTAACAGAGCAGTCTGCAGGGAATTTTTTAAAGTTTGCCAACTCATTACACTCCCAGAAAATATGTTCCCAATTCCCCCTTCTTCCCTGACATGCCTCCATCATTTGCTATCTACCTGAGTAAAAATTCTTTGGTGTCTACTTGGGGTATAAAAATACCTATGTAAACACTTCCAAGCAAAGATTCTAAATCTTTTAGACTTAGTTGCATATTCGGGAAACATACATATATCCCTCATTGTTTCTTTGTGAATTGCTTATCCAGTCTCTCGTCTCAATCCTTGCTAACCTCCTCTGATTGATACTTATAGTTATCATGCAATATTTTGTATCCTCTGTGATGAAAGGATATACTACTAGCACAGCTAGCTGGAATTTTGTAAATAATTATATGTCATTGGTGAATATTCAAATAATTTATATAAGATGCTTGTTATAAATGTATTAGAACTGTATGTCATATGTATATCAAACTGCTCTGTACAGATATTGAAAAGGGATTTTGTAAAGCGCTTGTGCTTAAAATGTATCCACAGAGTGCCCCACTGGAAGAGAACAGAAATGTACATTCACTACTGTAACTATTGAAATGTATATGTCAACAGAGGAAATTGGTAGGCTAACTTCAGTCCAGCAAACTTTAGAAAAATAGCTGAAATTAAATTACTTTATAGGTTATGCAATAAAAAATGCTATCTCTCAGGTTTTCAATGCAGCTAGAGACACAGAGTCTATTCCAGGAAGCTTTCTGTTTTGTCCTTGGTGTGAACTAATTGCTACTTTTGAAGCATGAAGGAATGCAATTGTTTTATGACTTCCAGCATCTGCCAATGATCTGAGGAAAAGCCCTTGTCTGTTAATCTGTTAATTTTTACAGGTAGATGCCTAATGCTGCCAGCTTCTAGCAGTGGGGGTTTTGGCCTAGGAACTAGAAGTCAGATGACCAGAAATTATGTCATTCTGCAAGCTATCCTAGCAGTAATATTTTAGACATTAATTAATTTGAGAAGTTTCTTAGCGAGACAGAGCATTCTGTATTTGGTCTTGGACCTGACAAGCACCATTCACCACAATATCTGCCTTGCTCTAATGAAATAAGTTTCTAGGGATCAGTAAACCCTCTTAGATACAGTCAGGAATATAGTAAAGCTTGGTTTAGATTTTTTTCTTTACTTATTTGAGATTGTACTGCAATGTTATTTTAAATATTCCCTGTGATTTTGAACTCTGATGTCACTGTGAATATATATTTAGTATTATCTTGTTCTGTTATTATTTATTATTAAATATATTTAAACCTTTCATTGTGGCTGATCTTTGTAGAGATATTTAAGTTCTGAAAGTACTTGCATATTTATTTGGTGACACTGTGTGGGCCACTCCTAATAGCCTTACTCTTGGTCAAACTACCATTTGTATTAAATTAATATTACACAGTAAAACTGGACATCCTTTGTTAAGGCCTTAAAGTAGCTGATAAGGGGTTCTGGTGGCAGTGATAACTACCATATAGTCTGGGCAGAAGGGGGCATAGCTAGTCAACCTGTGCCAGCCTTTCCCAGGTGTGTGTGTGTGTGTGTGTGTGTGTGTGTGTGTGTGTGTGTGTGTGTGTGTGTGTGTGTGTGTGTAAAAAACAAATTTCCAAGAGTGTGTGTATTAGCTACTTGGGCAGGGACATGATGCATTGGATGGACAGAGAGAGTGTGGAAGGACTTGGCTTGAAACCCTGGCTAAGGACTCAACTCTGTAGCTGTGCCAGTGAGGAGTATTATTGGGGATCTGGAGAAAAAGGGTGAAACCAGCCCCAGACTAACTGTGGTCTCTGTGTGCTCTTAAGGGAAATTGCATTTGATGCAGAGATCTGCATCTGGAAATACTGTGTGTGTACTTATTATCCTCTCAGTGAACATCCCTCACTGTTGCCAGAGGATTGAGGCTCCTTCATTACTGGTTCAGTGGGTGGTTGTCACATGCTCTACTAATTATTCCTTTTTCTAACAGTAGCTTCTGATCTAGAGTCTTCTAAAAACTCTACCAGTGCTGGTCTTTTGTATAGGATCCCACAATTTATTTTTCTTTGCCTATACTCTGATATCAATCCTTGATAGGGAAGGCAGTCTGAAGCCTGCAGTCCAAATAAATTCTCGGCCTCTTCCTATTCTATTACCTTTCCCTCTCTAATTATTTGCTCCCTGTTCCATGACTCTTTTGTCAGTTTTCTCCAATAAATTCCAGTCCCTTCATGCCTATTGTCTGTATCCCTAAATGCATTAATTCCAGTCATTTGAATCACTTTCTCCATTACCATGTTGGCTTAGTTCTTGAATACTTTCTATTGCTTTATGAATATAATAGTCTGTATGGTTACTGTTATTCTCCTTAAGTATCTGCATCCAAAATTCCAGTATTTCCTTGTTTCTTGAGCACCCACCCCTTTTGTCATCATCCCTTTCCACTTTGAATTATAGATTTCTACTTGTGCAATGTATAGGAGCCTTAACTATGTAGCTCTGAAATACCCCTTCAAATCGGGTAATCCCAAACTGCCTTGTTCTATTGGAAGAATCAGCTTGACTCTTGCTGTCATCCCCTCCCAGATAAAATACTTCAGGTCTTTAATAATTGCTATCCACAATTCTCTTCTGGTTGATAAAAATATGCCTGACCTGTGTATAAAACTAAAGGGATTAAAAACATTGCTTGTATCTTACTATCCATATGTATAAAACAGAGCTTCCAATTTCTCAGTTTTTGCATTATCTTTTGCTTAGTCTATTCCCACATATCCTTAGTTGCCACAACAGAATAATTTTTAATCCATACTCCTAAGTACTTCATTTTATCATGTCCCCATAAATATGGATATTGCTGAACCAGTTCATGTGTGGGCACAAAGTCTACAGCTATTGCCTTTGTTTTAGCATTAATTCATTAGTTTTTTTATCCCTAAAAAAGATTTAAAACTGTCTCAAAATGTCCTTTTCTGGTTTTATCAGGTATAAAATAATAGCATCTGCAAATAGAACCAGCTTTTCTTCACTACCATATTGATTATATTCTTGAAATTGTAAGTCCCTTATTTTCTTTGCCAATGGTTCTAAATATAATACAAATAAAAAACAGGAAAGAGGACATCCCTGCCTGTTTCCTCTACTCAAATAGAATTATCAGGGAGGAACCCACCCACTTTAATTTTCACTTCTGATTCCTCATATATCCTCCCAATCAACCTTGTAACTTTAAAAGGAAGTATAGATGCTTCCATTGCCCTATTCATAAACTCCCAGTTAAATCTGTCAGATGCTTTCTCTGTACTAAGATCCATGAATAACAGTGGTATTTTCTTACATTCTGCTTCCCTGTGAATCATCATTGCTCCCCTCTACAAAACCGCATTGATCCATATCTATCAATTTTGGCATCACCTTTGCCATTCTTTTAGTCGATATAGATGTAAACACTTTATAATCATGGTTTAAGATTGAAATGGGCCAGTATGTGAAATTTTTGTAAACTGTGAACATACATGTATACATGTTTCAGAATTCTTACAAGCATTTAATGGAAACGCATTATGCCATGAAGCAAAAGTATGCTTGTTACAAAGACAAATTAAATGCTGATTATTATTCAGATTTATAATTTTGTATGGATTACTCAGGTTTATAATCTTGTACAGAAATCATTTCTCAACATACTTTAGTTACTGATGCTAAATGAGAGTGCAAAATAGCAAAACGTTTACCTGATTTCGTCCTTCACATTTTACTGCCATCCATTTTTGCTCTGAACTAAAAGGAATCTCTTTCTTTCTTATAAATTGTTCTTTTACATTACTGAGGCCCATCTAAATATAAAACAAAGGCATGATTATTTTCAAATTAAATGAACATCACTTTATGCTTTTTATGTGAAACACAGAATACTGTATACAAAGTTTCACATTTCAGGAAAAATGATATATGAGTATGTGTGGGTGTGTATGGGTAATTATGGGTTGCATGAGTTTATGTGTATGGGGGTGTGTGTATGTATAATCATGTGGTTGCATATGTGTGTGCATGTGTGTTTGTATATTAATATATGTGCATTTGTATGAATGTGTGTGTGTGTGTGTGTGTGTGTGTGTGTGTGTGTGTGTGTGTGTGTGTGTGTGTGTGTGTGTGTGTGTGTGTGTATCTCTGTGTAAGTAAATGTGCACATGTGTGGGGGTTGGTGGATATGCTTGTTTTTGTGTGTGTGTGTGTGTGTGTGTGTGTGTGTGTGTGTGTGTGTGCGCGTATGTGCATACATCCAAAGAGACATTAGAGGTATGACTACATAAATCGCAGGTTTATTTTTAAAACTTCAAGCAAGTCAAAAACATAGCCTACTTGGTTTTTCAGAGTCAAGTACAATTGCACAGTACCTTAGATTATATACACTCAAATTCTGGAGTATCATCTTGTCCCAGTTTTTACTATCTGCATCAACAACTTTCCTCAGCATGGATTTCATTGTTTAATAAAATCTCTCTAGTATCTCATTGCTCTGCAGATGATAGATTGATATCAGCAACTGCTTAACTTCAAAGATAAAGTCCCCTTGACATAAGGGAAGGCCCTGGTCAGTGAGTATGTTTTTGGGAATACCTTCTCTGGGGAACAGCGGTACCAGCTCTTTGGCAGTGAGCTTACCATACACTTTGTGTAATGGCATTGCTTCCGGAAAGTTAGTAGCATAGTCCGTTATGACAAGCACATACTGATAGCATTTGCTAGAGTTTATTAATAGCTCAAAGATTCCGATGGCAGTATGTTCCTGACCCCAGAATGTATGTATGTATTTATTTATTTAATTTAACATTTGTTTACCGGGAAAGTTCAACTTGGAATGAGTCAGTTTTCAGCAAAGGCCCAGGGAGAAATGTTCCAGATGCATGTCTTTATAACATGGGAGGAAACTGGAGCACCCAGAGGAAACCCACACGAATGCAGGGAGGACATACAGACTCCGCACAGAAGGCAACCCAGCTGAGAATTGAACCACAGAACCTCTTGCTGTGAGCCGACAATGTTAACCGCTGCATCACTGTGCCATCAGTTCCACAGCAGTGCATTCAAAGGATACTTCTGTCATTGACATTGAGAAAAAGGGAGTTTTATACCTGCAATGGGGTGCAGTTTTCTGACATTAGGGGACAAGAAACACAGGATTTCACTATCTCTTTCATTATGCCTAACCAATAAAATCTGGATAACACTCTCACCTTGGTTATGTCCATCCCCAAGTGACCTCCTAACATGTTTCTGATGTCTAAGTTCAGTACAAGCATCACTACCAGTATCCTATAAGATTTGGGCATGAGTAACTGCTGCAGAATTCATACTCTTTCTTTACTTACTGTATACAAAAGGTTATTGTTTAACTCAAACTAGGGGTAAGAAGTAATGGGAACATTTCCTTCTCTGTCTTCCTCATGTGTTTTATTTATAAATTCACTAAATCATGGTTACTTGCTTCAGTAATTGCCTTAAAGTTGAAGATTTAGCTTTTAGCTTCTTCCCTGAGACATACTGGTACTGTTTCTGCCTCTCTATCTCCCTTTGCAAAGGGTAATTCTAAGCAAACAAAATAACATTCTGCATTTGTTTCTTGGCTATCAGCACAGATCTCTTGAGTTATCTGTTTTATTATGTATTGCTCTCCTTCTAATAGTGGAAGTGGCTAACACCATCTCACCTCATTTGTATTCCAGATGTTGCCCCCTGACTACAAAGGCTGTGTCAAAACAAAATTTGTCATTAGTTTTACATTTATTATTGTGTCACAGATTACTGCTCCTTAAGAGTCTTACCTTTAATTTCTTCTTTTTTTTTCCCAGAATTTCTTTATTCAGTTTTTCAAATAGAATTAGTAAAATAAACTTCCATTATACACATAATTTCAAATGGAAAAACATGCATTTGCAATACATACAAACAATAACAAAAATAACAACCTATATACGTTATTTACAAAGTCGTCACACTAACAGCCAACTTATTAGAAAGCCAGTTTTTAAGTAAAAAGAGAGGATCTATAAGAACAACCAGTAATGGGCTATTGCCAATGGAGGGGGGATAAGGAAAAAGAGAATGTATCCTATATACAAGATAAATCTTTATGCAGTCAGCTAATTACCAACAAATGAAAAAAAAAAGAAATGTTCTGATTAAAATTTCCTGCCAGCTCCTTATAATATTGAGATCTTTTCTAACATTGAGTAATATTTTTCACCTCTTAAGGATGACATTCAGCAAGTATTCCCAATATTTGCAGTAATACTTATGTTTGGTGGTTATGTATAGTAATTTGTGGGAGGAGATGTATTTAATGGCTAAGTTGCTGAAGCCTTCCCATGAAAGGGGGGAAGCAAGAGTCCAGTTCTTTGTGATGTAGAATTTAATAAGCACAAATGATGAGGATGTGCTTTAGGGTTTTTGGGTGATTGTATTAATGTGTAGTATAGTCATTTCCCATGACAGGGTGCTCTTTTCGTAACCCATTTTTTCAAGCCTAGCTCTTAATGAACACCATAGATTATGTTCTTTGCTGCACTTTCACGTAACATGAAGGATATCTGCTAATTGACTAGGACAGCAAGCATTTAGGTGAGTGGTTAGTATTGAATTTATTAATTTTTTGTGGGGTGAAGTAAGTATCATTATTAATCATTAGTTGGGTGTATAGCAGCTTTTTGAATGGAGTGAATTTGACTTTGTTTTTAATGGCAGTCATTATGTTTTGCTCATTAAATTGTTGGGATTTCCTTTGCCAGAACACAGAGAATAATAGAAGATTCCGACATTTTATATCCATTACCAGTTTGTATAATCTACAAATTGTTTTCCCCTTAATCGTCAGGTTATTGAGAATTGAGATAGATTAACATCCTGCATAACACCATTATCTGGCGTGAATTTGGCATTTATAAGATATTGCAGCAGGTTAAGAATGCTTACATATTTCTTTGGAAGATTAAGTTGCATTCTAAGTTGTGTTATATTGTATTCTCTCCATTTGTAGATCTCCCAAACTGTAGGGTCCCTTAATAAAGGATACCCTTGTAAGTTTATATGTGTTGATCATTAAGCCGCAAATTTGGATTAAGGTGAAGGGGCTGCAGCAGGGAGGGGGCTTTAGATAGTTGTACTGAATTGAAAAGCTTTTGAGTAGTTACTACCATGTGCTTAATAACAGGATGTAAATTCTTTACTCTTAAATTCTTTACATATTCAGACCTTTGGTTTAAGTTAAGAAAGAGGAGAGATTTGTGATTGTACCCAAGTGAGTTAATTTGTTGAGATCAAACTTTTGACTATGGGGGGACCACGTTCTCATAGTTGGGTCATGATTTATTATCTGTTGTAATTTGTATGAAGTAATAACACTATAGTATAATTTAAAGTCTGGTAATTCTAATCCTGCCTTGGATTTTGGAAGTACAAGTTTATCATATATAATTCTAGTAGATTTAGGATACCAAAGAAATCTGGATATATTTTTCTCCATATCTAGAAAGAATTTTTGCGGAATATTTAAAAAAGTGGCATTTAGTTGGAAAAGGATTCTTGGTAACAGGTTCATCTTTGCTACACTAGCTTTTGACAGCAAGGACATGTTGATGTTTTTCCATCTATTTAAGTCACTGTCAATAGCGTTCCACATATGGCTTAAGTTATTTTTAATAATTTCCTCAAAGTTCGGGATATATATTATTCCCAGATATTTCATCTGATAGGTTAACTTAATCTTGCTCTCAGGGAAGTAGAAATCCTTGTGTCCAAGAGGATTTAGTGGAAAGAGATTGGACTTGCTAGGGTTTAATTTATAATTGGAGATCTCTGAGTACCTATTGATTGCTTTGAGTATTTTAGGGAGATCAGTCGAGGGAAGTTGCAGGTAAATATTTAAGTCATCAGCAAAGGGCGAGAATGTGAGTTTAATGTTATGTAATCTTGGAATGTGGTGAAATCCTTTTTGTGAGATAAAAAGGAGCAGGGTTCAAGGTATAAGTTAAAGAGGTAGGGGGAGAGCGGGCATCCTTGTCTTGTGCCATTAGAGACTGGGATAGGTTTGGTTCTACAGTTATTTATCTGAATGGAAGTGGAAGCTATTGACAGAGGACCTTAACTTTTTTTATGAATTCTTGAGGAATAACAAATAGAGGCATTACATTGAATAGAAGGTTTAAGTTAACTCTATCAAATGCTTTGCTAGCATCAGTGTTGATAACACATATGTGATTTTTATCTGTCTTGAGTAATCTAATAGCTTTGTCCAATAGTAGGGTATTGTCATAGGTATGCCTGTTTACCAAGAAACCCAGCTGATCTTGGGATATAATAGAGGGGAGTATATTTTTCAAGCAATTAGCTAAAACTTGAGCTAAGATTTTAAGGTAAATATTTATGAGGGCAATTGGCCTGTAATTGGATGGACCAGTTAGGTCAGAATTTGGCTTGGGTATAAGGATGTTTTTTGAGTTATTTATATATATATATATATATATATATATATATATATATATATATATATATATATATATCTGTTATGCCATGTTGTATTATATAGTTGTATACTTTTAATAGAATTTTTGATACAGGTTCTGAGAATAGTTTAAAAAATTCAGTGGTGTATCCATCTGGTCCTGGTGATTTTCCCAGTTTGAGCTTATTTATTGCATTTTTTATTTATTTTAGATGCAAAGGTACCCCTAGAATTTTTTGTTGGTCCTGCATAGCTTGTGGAAATTTTAGATTTTGCATATAATCTTGAATTTTTTCATTTGAGGGCGGGAGGGGCATGTTATACAGTTTTTTATATATGGTCTCAAACACATTTAGGATGTCTTGATCCTCATGATTTACTCAACCTTCATAGTGTATTTCTTTGATTCTTGGTGGTCCATTCTTTATATTTATTAGTCTGGCTAAGACTTTTGAGGGTATTTGCACCCATTCTGAATATTAGTACAGGGACCTGCTTTCTAAAAAAGTTAGATTTTCTAAGTAATGTTTATGGAGCTGCTTTTGCCATTTGACCATTTTTTTGTCTAATTCTTCTGAGTATTTGCGTTGTAGATCTATCTCAGCTGAAGCAATCTGAGATTCTAATTTTATTCTAGTGTTAGTGCATTTTTTTTAAACCAGGTCAATTTTTGTATTATAACGCCTCAACTGCTTTAGCCACTTCCCATTGCTTGTCATAAGGTATCTGGATGGATATAAGGTCCTCGTCTAATTGCACTAGTATGCTGTTTATTTCCTTTGCTACTTCCTGTCTTTGAACAATTTTAGGGTTTAATGTCCATTTATTGATATAAGAAATGGTCTGTTTGGGGCTTAATGACTTTATGGAGAGGCTAATTTTTTAATGGTCTGAAATAGATCTAGGGGAAATGGAATACCTTAACTTAAATGACCGAAAATGTTGAGATATTAAAAAGGCATCTATCCTTGACCAGGATTTATGGGAGGATGAGAAGAAGGTAAATTTAGATATTGTTTTATCATGCTGAAAGTTGGTATAGGGATCAAATAGATCAAAGGGGTTTAATAATTCATCAAAGGCCATTGTAATATGATGGGATTGTCTGGTATGTTTGTGGGACCTATCTTTATCTGGGTCTACTAGAGCATTCCAGTTACCCCCTATAACATATAGATGATTCGGGTACTCAACTAGAAGATTAAATATTTTGTATATAAAAGATTGCTGGTTGTAGCAGGGGCTATAAATGTTAATAAAAAGTAAGAGTTGTCTATGGAGCAGGCGCTATAAATGTTAATAAAAAGTAAGAGTTGTCTATGGAGCAGGCGCTATAAATGTTAATAAAAAGTAAGAGTTGTCTATGGAGCAGGCGCTATAAATGTTAATAAAAAGTAAGGGTCTGTCTATGGAGCAGGCGCTATAAATGTTAATAAAAAGTAAGAGTTGTCTATGGAGCAGGCGCTATAAATATTAATAAAAAGTAAGAGTTGTCTATGGAGCAGGCGCTATAAATGTTAATAAAAAGTAAGGGTTTGTCTATGGAGCAGGCGCTATAAATGTTAATAAAAAGTAAGGGTCTGTCTATGGAGCAGGCACTATAAATGTTAATAAAAAGTAGGGGTTTGTCTATGTTATGATGCTTGCTAGTGAAGAGAGCCCATCTGCCTTCTGAGTCTGTTTTTATAGATAGACTCTCCCCCTGGTAGGATCGATTTATTATAACTGCCACCCCTCTGGAAGAAGAGTTATACCTGCAGCTACTATCTGTTTGATCCATTTCCTTTTCCTGTCCCGATCCCAAAGTTGCATGGTCATGTGAGTTTCCTGAAGAAAGGTTATCATTGATCTATTCTGATATGTGATATGCATGACAAGGCTTCTTTTAGCTTTATCTGAGATCCCCTTAACATTCCATGAATCTAGAGTTATCATTTCAAGAAGTTAAAATTGTAATCATAGTTTAATGATAATGAAGTAAAGTAAATGATTAAAGATATACCTGAGTTCTGTTGGCTATCTGTGGTATGTAATACAGTCTGTATAGTGACTTCTACTCTCCTACCACCCTTATGTGTGCCTACCCACCCATCCCTCTGTAATGGTAAGTAAGTGTGAGGTGAAAGTATATAAAGTCTTTGAGTTTGCTTTTGAATATATTGTTCGTGAAATAGAGGGATGCTAAAAATACCTATTATGTTCCAAATGTACACAAATATCTGTACTAACACCCACAGGGCTGCTTCCCAATTCAAAAAAATGTTAATCGAAAGATAGATATCTGACCATAAATAAAACATTATTTATCTTTTATAGTGGTGGTGCTGCGGTAGCGTTGTCACCTCACAGTAAGACGCTGTCCAGTTCAATTCTCATCTAGAGCATCTTTTGCGTGGAGACATGTGTAAATGGGCGTACCTTCATTGACGGTTGTGTGTCAGGGCTGGTAACTCGGCACGTAAAAATCAACTACCAATCATTAGCGGACCGGAGTTCCGCTGTGGCAACCCCTAATCAGGAAAAGCCGAAAGACACAAACAAGTCTATACTGTAATTTCTATATTGTAATTTACTTGTTTTATACTGTACTAGTTTACATTGTAATTTGCTTAGTTATGGAGCTTTTCTCCTCAGGCCTCCACTGAAAATGGGTTCTTCTGGCCCAGTGGACTTCCCAGGTTATCAAACTGAAATAAATGAATAAATAAATAAATAAATAAATTCTCTTGTCAGCTTTTATAAGAAAGAGAATCTTAACTATTGCTACTCAAAAAAAAAGCACTAAAAGGTATATTAACAGCAGGTAATCGATGGTTACATTCCATAGTAGCTATATCTAGCCTCTGGTTGCCAGCTGATTTAAATAGTACACAGGTAACCAAGGTGTTTTAGTTACAAAATAAGTAACAAGAGACTAAAAACATGTAATATAACATTATTAAAACACTGCTATTTGCTTAAAAGAAGAAGGCAGTACTGGTTATTTAGAGCCATCTCTGCCTCTTAGGCTCAAATAAATGAACTCAGCCTTCTAGCACATGTTTTTCATGCATGCTATTTAACAACTGTCCTTTTATCTAACCCCCTCTTTATAGACTGGAGGCTATTCAGCAGCACTGCAAAAATAGTTTAAATAGAGTAAACAACAACTAGAATTTGTTGAGTCTGTATATCCTATCATTCGAAAGAGAAAATAAAATTCAGTACTAAAGCAGTTTTTTTCCCCCAATAGTTAGCATAATGTTAAGGATCTCTATGAGAAGAAAACACTAGCTTTAATAACAATTATATGTGTCACTGTGTCATATGAAAAAATAACATTAAATTCCACTACTAACTCTATGGTCTCTGTCAAATAGATTTAAACTGTGAAATGTGGATGTTTACATTATTTACCTCATTTACTGGATCAGCTAGCATTCTTAAATAAGTACCAGATTAAATTGACATACCTAACAGACAGAGGTGTAAATAATGTCTGCAGGTCTTGTCTACGTTAACTGTATTAACGTTATATTCTTTATGCATAAATATACCAATTATATGACAATCAGCTTAAAATAGCTGTTTAAGTCCAGTTACTGCCAGCAGCAAGCCATCTGAGGTAGTTTCTAGATGAAAGGAGGAATTATCTTCTTATAACTAAGTCCAAAGCAAGTTCCTTTACCTTTAACGCATTTTCAGCCGTTTTATCCATTCCCAGCAATGCACTGGGTCTTCCAGAAGGCTGCTGATGAGTTATTGAGTTGAAAGGCGAAAGGTTATTGCTATCCCTTGTGTTCCAGTGGAATTATGGATAATGTAACGTCGCAACACTAATGAACCTCTTGGCCTGTTTAGAAAATACCAGAAAGAATGGATTTTACTTTTTACCTTAAAAAAAGAGCCAAGGTAAGCAGGATTTGGACTTAAAATGAAGAAAATGCCAGTCGGATGTTTCAGAAAGGTTGAATTAGGATTTTTCATGCTGGATTTACTTTAAATAGACGAAGGAAAATGGATTTTGCCTCTTCAGGTATCTCAATGGATATTTTTTCATTTTTGTGATAGAAAGTTAATGTGGCAGGATACTTCATTTGGAAGTGTATGTTGTTTTCTATCGGGTAAGAGCAGTGTTTACTCAGTTTTTGCTGGTTTTGTTTGATTTCAAGAGGAAGGTCTTGGCTTATAGTGACTTTATGCCTTCTCCATTTAAAGTTCTTTTTGGTTTTGTAAGCAGAGAGTATTGCTTGAACAAGTGCTGAGTTTAGGATCCTAGCATAATCTGCCTTGGATAATCTGCAGTTTGTGAGCATCTTATGGATTTGTGTGCTCTTTCTATAGTTAAATCATCCAGGAGGTCTTTACTGTTTTACAGTGTACTTAGTACTTTAATTATTTTGTTAAGTTGAGAGCTTTCAACAGTTTCTGGAATATCTCTGATAATAATGTTGTTATGTCTGCTTCTAGCTTCCATATCCAGCACTTTTTGTTGTAGCTCTTTAATATTTTTTTCATCAGTCTGCAGATTCTTTTCAAGATTCTTTATTTTCATTTCATTTTCCAAGGATTTTGCCTCTTTCTGTTCCAGTCTGAGCATAATTTGATCTATGCTATAACTGAAAGTAGATAGTTTATGTGAGAATCCTTGTACTTCTGCCTGAAGTGGTTGTAAAGCAGTTTTAAGATCTTCAAGCTTTATTGTGCGTTCTTGCTTGAGGGCTAGTTTAGTAGATTCTGTCTGAGACTTATTTGTTTTCTGTCTTTTGGATGAGATATCTTTTTCTGGAGTGACTATATTAGGCAGCTTAGACCTGGATTTCAGAGTTTCCATGCGCTCTGGTTGATTACCCATTTTAATTTTCATTTTCAACCAGCTATTTGGAAGAGCTAGATTAAAAATGTTTGATGAAACTTTAAGTTGAGACAAATCTTCTTTTTTTCTTTTCCTCTACCCCTTAGGCCTGTATGCCTGCAGGAATCCACACCATGCAGTTCAGGGATCTGCTTGTAGTATTAATTTTCCAAAAGAAGAGATTTCTGACAAAAAAATAAAGCTTGTATAGGTATGTATTCTTTTTGTTGCCTTAGTTTCTCTTGAAAAATATTTTTTTTTCCTCAGGATGTGCAGGCAGGAAGTCAGATATTAATGAAGAGGTAAGGGAGCTGCATAACAAGTGTGTTTACAGGCTGTCCACCATTTTGGAATCCCCTTTAATTGTAATTTTTGCATTAGACTAGTAGAAGCAGCGTGAGATACCTGCATTCTCCTGTATATCTCATGTTCTGTACTCACTTTGTTCAGAGGGTCCTCACTTCAGTGCCTTTCAAAACTTTTTCTATTTATATTGTCACTGCATCTGTGTTAACACTTCTTGTAAGTGTACAAGTTTACATATGTCTTGAACTGATTTTTGCTTCTGAATTTCCTTTCACTTAATTTTCGGCTGTTCTTCTGATTTGTTTTACAGTTTTATTTTTTTGTCCCATTTTTGTTGTGCGTACTTTTGATACTAGACAAGATCCCTTTTACCATCTAGCCCAGCCAAATTAACAATTAGAGGACCCTACTGTAAGGTAGGGCATTTAAACACTGTCTCTGCCCATTTCGAGGATGAGGGCCAGTCCTTGAGTATATTTCCTATTTCCCATGCATTGGTCTAAATTATATTTGAATAGGGACATGGATGAGCTTTGTTTTTTGTGGATAGGAAGTCTGTTCCAGAGTAATGGTATTCTCTTAACCATTCTGTTTATGTTGTGAAAGAGGTTTAGATCCTTGGACTGGGTATTCCTAGTACCATTAGACTTCTGGATATGGAGTAGGTGCATAAATATTGGCTCTGAGGAACATACCTCTCAACTGTACAGATTTGTGCAGAAAGTCCAGATTTTAGCCTCATATTTTTGGTCTATTTTCATAAAATTGTGGTTTTCTAGCATATTATTGGCAAATTACTGAAGATTTAAGTCAGAAAATATTGACGGACATTTGAGTTTCAGACCCTTCAAAGAATTCATGCTAATGCAAAACCTGTTCTTTCTACTTTCTAAGTCTCTAAGAGCAATATTTAAAAACTGTCCCTGTTTTGGGGGCTTTGTCCTCACATTACTTATGGCTTTATCCAGATTTCGTGTTCTAAGAGATTGAGAGTTATGCTGAGGAATCCTGATAAACCAGGCATAAGTTGCTTCTTTGTAATCTGTATGCGGCTTAGTATAATGACAGGATTTTGAGGATGCGCATGAAAACATATGCTTTACACCCAGTTTTCTTTTTGTAAGAAACCTCTGTGGTCAATCTAGTTGTTGCAAATGTCTGGTCAGGTAAATACCAAAGGGGGCACCGTACTCAATGATGCACATGATGATGGCTGAACAAAGTGGGAGTATGAAATCTCTGGCCAAAGAAGCTATCTCTTTACCTACAGGCTGCTCAGTATAGAAGGACATCTTTACTTTTGTGGAGAGATCTTGGTCATGTGCTGGTAACTATCTATGTATGTTCCCAAATCCCTAACTTCTGGCTCTACTCTTGTATTGTCAATGTGATAGTTCCTTGGCACAGGACAATAACACAATTTTTGCCATTTAACTTTAGTCCATGACTGTCGCCAGTTATTCCATGACTGTTATTTCTGTAGGACAAGTCCCCCATTAGGATTGCTTTGTAATGCTCAGTACTGCTGCTCTTAGGATTGCTAAGTCTATGAAGGATTCAGTGACTGCTCCCAGCTTGCAGACATCAACAAACTTGCTCAGCCATAGACCCCTGACATTTGCTTTGACTTCAGAAAAATAGACGTGTAAGAGGATATTATTCTGTCAGCATAAACATCTAGTACTTCCACTTTTGGTTGTTACTAATGTTGTTCTTATTCACCAGGGGACACTTGATAAGGGAAATCATACTTTCAGTATTAAAAAGAGATTGAACTTCACCTCCTTCTAAATATGCAGTACATCTTATTAGCTTGGTGGTAAGACAGTAAAGCAGAGCTGACTCACTTATACCCGATGTAGTATTTTCACACTCCAGAGGTGCAACATTGTTTAAAGCAGGCATATCACTACTTTATTCTCCTGCTGGCAGTATTCTGTAGTAAATTAACAACATAGAACCTAGGAATGTGACGACCTCTTCCCTACATTTAAAGCAAATCAACACATTACTTTTTACATTTTGCCTCACATAAATTGGTACATTTCTTACTGCAGTTTTAGAAACAGACAGTTCTGTTTCCATCATATTACTCCCTTTTAAATATTCTGCTAAAATCACTAGCTTATCAGAATTCTCACCTAGTTGGGCATTAACCCTTACATCACTAAACAGGTTGCCAACTGGCTCACAAACAGAACACACACAGTCAAACACTGGGATGCCAACTCTACTAGCAAACCTGTTACCAGTGGTGTTCCACAGGGATCTGTGCTATGCCCCCTACTGTTTGGTATCTATTTTTTGGGAGTCCAGGTGAAAACAGATGGCCTATGGCTTACCAAGTTTGCTGATGACTGCAAACTGGGTGAAGGCATCAACTACCCAAAGATGTCAACATACTACAAAATGGGCTTACACAGAAAAATGATTGGTGTCAAAGCCACAGATTTAAACTAAATGCAAAAAAATGCATTATCATCCCATTTGGCAAAGGAGAAACCCCTGCTAATTGCAACATTAATAATACCCCCTAAAATCAAACCCAGTGGTGAAAGATTTAGGAATGCAATTGATAGCAGCCTTAATTTTGATCATCAGGTGTCCACAGTAGTAAGGAAGGCCTTCTACATTGCACACATAATAAGCAAGGGTATATCATCCCAAACTAAGAAGGTTATAACTCCCCTGTAATTGGCTCTCATCAGACCAATAATAGAGTACAATGCTCCCTTCTGTATGTACCTCACCAACCATCTGCAGCAACCGGAGAGGCCTCAGAGTTTCTCACCAAGAAAATTCAGGACCTACAACACATGACGTACATGGACACACTGAAGGCCCTTTCACTTTACTTAGTATCGTATAGACTGCTTACAGGTGACTTGTGCCTGGTCTACAGACCAATCTCAGACCCTGCCTTGATGAAGCTACTTCACATCTGCAAATCCAATGGGACAAGATTCACTCACTGTAGTGATCTTAACCTAGCTTACAATATTAACAGGACATGCTGGAGAACCAGATGTGTGTCCTAGAGGTTGCCACTCCTCTGGAACAAACTCTCAATTCATGTAAAACACAGCTCCTCAATGACCCTATTTAAGCATAATCTGGACAATTGGAATGGAAACTGCAAATTTAAATACACTGAGGGTTTCACCTATGACCCTCTTAGACAGAGGCAGCTGGTGCTGATCTTAGATCTGCGTGCAAACATAGACTATATATCTTGCTCCATAATGGAACAAGGGTATAACATGGCTAGGCTTGTAGGGTCCTTAGGGCCAATAGCCTAGTAACCTCCTATGATCCTAATTCTTGGGATCACTTTGCAATACCAAGTTTTAAATTATTTAACCAATCTACTTTGATGTTTCCTAGAATTTTCAATTTACTGTTGTTATCAGGCTGTAGACAAAACTTTAACATATGCTTTAAATTATGCATCTATGCATTTAACAGTTTATTTATATTATGAAAGTATTTACTGTACTCGAGGGATTATGCCAGTCCTGACTAAAATAAGCAAAAGTTCTTTTTTCACTTTATCATAGTTCATGAAACCATTTCTTTCATATCTATTGAACTTTTCAGTACCTCTTCTGTTAGCTGTGCTAGAAGGACTTTGGCCCTGTCTGCTCAGCTCCAGCACTCTTGGTGGTGACATAGTACTCAGTGTCACTAAGATTCCAGGTCATCTACCCTGACTAGTTTCTTCATAGGTTGCACTGTTCTATGGTTAGCAACTACGCTGGACAGAACAGCTAACTGTTGCTACAGTTGCACCGGCTTATAGTCATTCCTCCACCTGCAATTACACAATTTTTCTAAAAATTTCTCCATGGTTGTGGTCATCAGTTAAATGCACCAGGAATATAATAGTCACAGTGCTGTTGGGAATGTGTAGTCCAAGATATGATTTGTTTTTGACACCGGAGATACTATGAGGAACAAAAACTGGAAAGCCTGTGGCCAACTGCCAGCATTCTTTGCTAAAGTAAGTCCAAAGAGACATTTAAGGCAGGACCATATAAAACACATTTATCTTCACAAATCAAAGCAAGTCAAAATCATATCCCACTTGGATTTGCAGAATCAAATAAAACTGTACAGTATCTTAGATACTATTATCTTAAATTTAATAATCCATAAACTACAACAGACATACGAGACAATCCCCAGTGTTAAAGAAGAGGACTGACTTAACTTCCTTGTTATTTGTGAAAAATGAAAAATAAAAACACTTAAAAGTTACAATATTAAGCAACAACATTTGAAGTTAATTCTTCTTTTATAAACATAACTGAAGAAACAAACTCAAACAGGCTTAGTCATCAAAATAACTCAGATTGAACTGGCACAGTCCCCTGTGGATACAGGCTGTATATAAAAAGAAAGCCCAAGCCTGCAGGACTCTCTGAGAGGACAATTTCCAGCTCTAAAAGCAAGTCTTTCAACTGTTGCAGTCCTCAGGTTAGCCCCAGTTAGGCTGTCATTCCATGTTTCCAGAGGTTTCCTTTAGGTGAAGTTCTTTATTTACTCCTTTAATTGTCAGAACTTTGTTACCTAGCTAACTCTGGTGAGAATATTCCTATGCTCAGTAATAAAAGCATATTACACATATAAAAGACACATCACACACTTTCCATACAACATTCACATGT